>NC_056733.1:1411241531-1411354031 GCF_019279795.1 Protopterus annectens
TAACACCATCACCTTCATGATCAAACAATACTATCTGTGGGTAAATCCTGCATTACTGACTGTCAGTTATAGATTACTAATAAATTATCATTGATCTTGATTACATTCAACATTTTGCGACACTCCTATGGGCTAACTGTTGTACATTAATTTCTATTTGCTCACAACACGCTTGACATCAATGCTGAATGCCTATGTAAACTGTGCTTGAATTGAAAAAAAAACTAGACAGTGATTCTTCAGGTCACACCAGCAAAATGACTTTGGCCAAGTTGCACATGGCATCTTATGTACTGGTATTGTACCCTGACTTAGGAAGGGGATCCATTCCCAACATGTATTGGAAACCCAAAATATTTGGAGAAATTAAACTGAGAGAAACCACATGAAGAAGAATATCACATGCCCAAGATAATTTGTGAAGGGATTGATTGTTGTACAGACTGGAAGCTAACACTAGTGAAATGTTTACTTAGTGTTTTAAAGGTGTGACAAGGCATACGTTTCACTGAAGACTGGTTTTACAGAAGTACTTATGTTTCCCTCAAACCAGCAAACAAGAATGCCTAAGCTTAGAGACATTCAGTGATAACCTCCCTTCAGTATTTATTACTATGAAGAGGTTAGAATGAGACAGCTGAACAAGTAATAGGCATCTGTAACTTGATTCCTGATTGTTAAGTTTCTCACCTCCCAAAGTCGGTTGAATCATTTGTCCTATTAGTGTGTCACAGCTCAACACAGAAGTAAGGCATTTCATGTTGTGCTTAAGCACCAATTACATACACTATTCCATACAAAGTATGATTCACTTGGTGCATATTGTGCCTTAGGCTGGATGACCTGGGTCATTCTTTGTTACATTTATTTTTAGAAACCCTCTTCTATTACTGTGCACTTAAAATGGCATTGGAATGCATTATTGAAGCTCTCAATTACCTTTTATTACCTATTGACTTGCTGACCTGCTTCCTGACAGTTATCAAAAAAGCTGTTTTTGGAAACCCTGCTAACAATACACGACTATCTGATGAAATCTCTGTTTAATACTTAGTGTAATTTGAAATCTCTGTTTAATACTTAGTGTAATATGAAATCTCTGTTTAATACTTAGTGTAATTTTGGAGATGCTGATTTTCAACCTGCATTCCGTCTTACATTTTTTTTTGTGTTTAGTTTCTTAATATATTCATATGACTGACCAAAGTCTGGTAGACTTGTCTAAACTTTCAATATCACATGGTTACATTTTATGCATTTAATATTATTTATTTATTTGCTCAGCTATGTAAGTGAGATGGTCCAAGAAACTTTTTCAGTCAAAACCCAGGCCAAGCAGGAATAGCAATATATCTATAAAACAAAACTATTCAGTGAAAGAAAGGATACAATAACTTGAATCTCTAATGTTACCTGGAAAAGATGGCAGTCAGTATTTTGGCTTAGTATACACTTTTAATTCATTACGCTATCTGCCTGTTAGGAAGAAAATAACAGTTTTGATGGCTTAGGAAAGACCTTAAATACTATAAATTTGTACGGTGTTATGATGGAAATGGCAGGGTGGTGTTACCTACAGAACTATGTAATTTGCTTTTGGTAAACTTATTTTTATTTATTTGACATTTGGTAACCAGGAAAGTCAGACTGGGTAGGGATTATCTGTTTACAGTGGAGGCCTGAGGAGAAAAGCTCCACATAAAGACAGACAAAAATAGAATAACTTCATACAAGACAATGAGCAAAGAGAAATTACATATTAGGTTAAGTAACATAATAAAAATAAATTATATAAATTATAAAAATATATAATTGGATACAGTATTTTACTAACAAGATTATACCTGCAATTTAGATTCTAGTTAGAGGTTATACAGAGTGGAATAGATTGATGAGAGGAAGGAGAGGATAGAATGTAAAGGTACAAAGTACTAGGTTGCAGCTTATAGAAATTATTGAGAGGAATAGGGGTATAAGGTAGAAGAATTGGAAGTTAATGGGGCTCAAGGATATTAAAGGCAAGACAAGACAATGGCTAGGGAGAAGAAGAACATGAGCATATCCAGGATTTGGAAAGATGTTCTTGAAGGAGGGACTTGAACGTTTGGTGGTAAGGAACTTGTCTAATAGGCAGTGGCAAGTTGTTCCATGATTTGGTTACACAGTAGAGTTGAGACCGAGGCCGCTAGACCTTAGTGGTTTATAAACAGATAAAAGTTGATTGTCAGAAAAGTGCAGCTGCCAATGAGGAAGATAGTACTGCAAAATGGAAGAGATGGCAGGAGATTTATGAGTTAGTAGTAGCTGGTTCATGTGTAGCTGGAGTGGAGGTTCAAGCCAGTTAAGCAGTTTAATAGATAGGCAAGGATGTGATTTGTGAGGCTGACCAGAAGCTAATTTGGCTATTTTGTTGTAGCATTGGCTAAGTTTAATTTTCAGGGAGGAGTTAGATTAGTTAGAATAGGGGTGGCATAAAGAAGGGAAGGTAAGAGGTATGTGGTGGCGAGTTTAGCTTTAAAAGAGTAGGTTAGGAATTGTTTAACCCTGTATAACATGCCATGTTTTAATGGGTCAGTTTGATACTATTTATGTGCAAGTCAGATTTGAGATTGTCATCAATAGTCTCACCTAATGGTTTAGTATGAGGGACGATCTGAATTGTATTGTTTACTGAGGAAATTCTGAAGTATAGCTTGTCAAGAGAATGTTGTTTAGGAAAGAATAATAGGAGTTTAGTCTTCTTAGGATTGAGTAAGAGCTGATTTTGGTGAGCCAGGCTTCAATGGAGTTAAAGGCGTTTTTGTGTTAAAGTTTGTAGTTGAGTAACGTTGTTAGAACAGCAGATTAGTATAGAGTCATCAGCATACTGGATTATAGTTTCATGTTTAGAGACAGATGAAAGGTTGTTAATAAATATATTAATGAGGAGAGGGCCTAGTATAGAGTGCTGAGAAGCCAGTGATAACAGGTAGATAAAGTGATTGAGTGGAGTCCCATTTGATGGACTGACGTCTTTTGGATAAATAACTGCAGAACCATTATAAGGTATTGTCGGTAGAGCCAATGAGAGAAAGTTGAGATAGGAGTCCAGGATGAGAGACAGTATCAAAAGCTTTAGATAGATTGAGGAATAGAGATGAGACAAACTTACCCATGTCTCTAGCTTTATTGACTGATTCACTAAAAGATAAGAGAGCTGTGGAGGTACTATGTGCAGGTCTAAAGCCATGCTGGGTAGGGAAGAGTAATTTGTTTACAAGTAAATGGTGGAGGAGTTGTTTGTGGATGCATTTTTCAACGATTGTTGATAATGGTGACAGTATTGCTATAGGCCTGTAGTTAGATATTCAGAAGACAAGCAAACACTTTACATAGTATTCTTGTCAGAGGGGATTCTACTGTATGACACACACAGATACTCCTGTCACCAGGCAGGACAAGGATCAGATAATAGTTAGTTGGCTATCTGGAGTTAGGATCCACAATATCATGCATGCACTCAAGTCACTGCATCCCAGCTACCAATATGATTCTATCATAGTCTGTCTGGGTACAAATGACTTGAAGTATACCTCACAGGGATAGCTGAATATGTGTCACAGACAGGTATGTACCTTGCATTGAGCAGCATTCTACCTTTACTAAGGTTGATGCTACAGTATGAACAGAAAATGATTGGTGAATTGATTAATTGGCTTAGTTTCTGTTGCCATTTCAGGGGAACCCAATGTCTATCAGCATGTGAGGGGATGGTTAACAGACCACTTTGCTTTGCTTTGCCAAGGATGGTTTGCACCTGCCCACCCTCGGCTCTCAAATATTGGATAAAACTTTATCCATACTCTTACAGCCTTTTTTAGGCAATTTCAAAATGACAAAATTACCAACAGAGCAAAAAAAAAAGCCTCAAAGCAACTTCAGGGTGTTACTGATGAATGCTAGAAGCTTATACAAGAAACTCCATGCCCTACAAATTCTCTTTACTCTGGAGAAAGTAGACATCTGTGCTGTTACCAAGACTTGGTATAAAATCACAGGAAGTACTCCAGCAGTTGAAGGCTGCAGTGCCTTCCACACGTTTAGAACAGCAGCAGCACAAACATGGTCTAAAGTTGGTGGTGTCGTCTCAATCTATGTTAGCAGCAAATACAGCTCTAGCTTGCTTAAACAGGATGATGCCTGTAGTTAATGCATGTCCAAGTCTCCATTGACAAGGTTCTCTACCATGTACTGGCCAGCTACAATTTGCCCCTGTCTGACCACAAACCTCATAGCTCTTATCTAGACCTACTAGTCATACTCAACATCCAATCAAATACACTATTCATGGGAGATTTAACCAGCTCTCTATGGACTGGAAAACATACCTTAAAGACCTCAACCTTAATGAAGTTGTACAATACTTCAACTCTACCTTCCTAGATATCCTAAATTCCCTAGCCCTTCCTAGAACCATCAGGGTAAAATCCAACTATGCTTCCTGGATGAGTAAAGAGACTAGATCTCTTCTGAAATCCAGAGACAAGGCCTGGAGCCAATGGCACAGAACCAATTCCCAAACAGACAGACAAACAGGTAAATCTTGAACTCTGTAATAAATTGAAAAAATACGTTAAATTAGACAAAATTAACTATTACCACAATATACAAGCCAAATACCAAAATAACTCCCAAAAATTCTGGACAGCTATTAATAATATTCTTCACCCTGGAAAATTTGGAACTCCCACCCCTACTACAACTGATAACTCCCTCAATATTGCCACAGCTTTTAACAAATTCTTCACCGAATCCATCCTTGCTCTAGCTAATTCGCCAAACTGTCCACTGCTGGACCACCTACCCAAGTACCATAATGATATCATAGGCTTATCGTTACAACCTATCTCTATTGACTTTATTAAGAAGCTGTTGAAGAAATTAAAACCTACCACCCTAGCTGCTGACAAGCTACCAGCAAAATTCCTAAAAATAGCTGCAGATGCCCTTGCATATCCTGTGTCCATACTTATCAACCATTCGATATCCAAACATTTAGTTCCAGAAATCTGGAAAATCTCAATTATTATACCTCTCACAAAGGAGGTAATTCAAATGAGTTAACTAATTATCACCCCATAGCAATTCTCTCACCACTCTCCAGAATATTAGAAAGATGTATACACAGTCAACTCATGCACTACCTCAACACTCACAACCTTCTCACAAATACTCAACATGGCTTTAGGCCCAACCACATAACCACAACTGCACTTATGTCATTTACCACACAGTAACACACAATAACTACAGAAATAATGGAAACTATGTCTCTGCAGTCTTTCTTGACCTGTCCAAAGCTTTTGATATGGTCAACCATAACAAGCTGATTAACTCCTCTCTGAAATAAATCTTAGTAACACTACCCTGTCTTGGCTCCAAAGCTATCTAACAGGTTGGCAGAAAGCAGTTCTATGGAAGCAAGAACTTTCTCCTCTATTACCTGTCACTCTAGGAGTGCCCCAAGGCTCCATCCTTGGCCCTTTACTCTTTTCTGTCTTCACTAATGAGCTCCACACTTCCACTCTAGAAGCCTCAGTCATCCAATATGCAGATGACTCTGCACTAATCTGCTGTTCTCCTTCCCTCCAAGAACTGCAAGCCCAAACACAAGCCTCCTTCCTCTCCGTAGAAAAATGGCTTTCCAGTTCCCAATTATTACTTAACCCTAAGAAAACCAACCTTCTCATTTTTCACCCTACTTAACCACTCCTCTCCTCCTCCACCCTCATTTACTATCCTTTCTAATGACAAAACAACCATCTCTCCAGTCACACACATCAAACTCCTAGGTGTAACAATAGATTGCAGCATGAAATTCGATAATCATATCTCACTCACCATAAAGAAAGTGCACAAAAATCCTACTCCATCTTATCCTGACTCCTCCTATTTTAAAGCTCCTCCCACATACTTTTTCTATACTACTCTTTTCTTCTTAATCTCACTTCTCTTAACTCACTCTTCTTCTCATCTCCTTTATCACCTGCCAATCATGATTATTATTAATACTATACATTATTGTACCATACTAACTACGTTTTGTACTAATGAACACCTCACTGAAAGATCCCTGTTTAATTTTGTTTTGTTTTTGCTTTCTTCTTAAATTGAATTATTGAATAATCCTAGCTTAATTTTGTTTTGCTTTATTCTTAAACTTGTATATGTAATCCTTATCAATTGTTGAATTAATAACTTATGATGTTAAGGGAGCTTTTCTCCCCGGGCCTCCACTGAAAAAAGACTTGTGTCCAGTCGGACTTTCACGGTTACCAAATGTAAAATAAAATAAATAATAAATAAATAAATGCACTGCCTATAACTCACAGGCACAGCATTTCCTAGATCTTATCAAGCAAACGATCTGGACCAGATAGTGCACTCTCCCACCAGAGGATCAAACATGCTAGTCCTAGTACTCACCAACATGGATGCGTGTTACACACACACACCCCCCCCCCCCCGAGTGTCACATCCTCATTGGCAAAGTTGAAGCACAAAGCTGTCTCCCTCAAACTAAAAATCTACCTGGAAATTCTAATTAAACCTGTAAAAGTTAGGAACTTTATAAAGCAAACTACATTGTATTAACCAATGGTTTATCAAAATGCACTGCTCCCCCAAACTCAGAGAACACAGCAGAATTATTTACAGAAACCGTGTACAAATGTAAATAGCTGCACTGAGACTGCCATATCTACCAGTATGTGTAGATCTGACAGAAAAAAATAAAGCACGCTGGTGGAATCCTTACCTTAGTAGACTATATAGCAAAAGAAAAAGTAATGGCCAAAATCAGAAAAAGCAACTCTCATAGAGACAAGAGCTCTTTGCTTCAACTGAACAAGAAACTTAGAGGTCTAATAAAGTCCAGCAAGGCCAATTACAGGGTCAGGATAGCCTCCCACACTAAGGTAAATCACAAGGCCATCTTCAGCTATGTCAAATCGTAAAGGTAATACTCAGCAGTGTGCAGAAGTGATGCTAAATGGCACAATCTTCACTGACCAGGGTGACATAGCAAATCCACTGGCAGATAAATTTAGCTCTAACTTCAGCCCCACCCCACCCCCCACTACCCTCTGTGATATCCTTTCTAGCATATCCCTCCAACTATCAATAGGGAACAGGTATGTGAGGTGCTCACTAAGACCAAAAACATTGCTTCAGTGGGCCCCAACAATATCCCCGGTTACCTCCTAAATAGCCTAAAACATGACCTAGCATGACCATTTGAGGTACTTTTCATCTACAGCCTCACGACAGGTTATGTGTCATGTGAATGGAGGGCTACAATGGTCATCCCTCTTCATAATGGTGGACCATCAACTTACCCCAGAAACTACAGACACTAGTCTGATATGCAAAGCCATGGAAGGAATTATAATGGAAATGATCAACAAGCACATGGCAACCTACAGACATGGGACCCATCCCAGTTTAGCTTTGTTAAGAGAAAGTCTTGCCTACTCAACCTGGTAAACCTCTTAAAAAGGATCATCATGGCTATGGATGAGGGGAAAACAGTACATACCACCTACCTTGACCTGGCCAAGGCATTTGATACAATACCCCACTCAGATATTGTTGACATACTCTCATAACTAGGCAGAAATCCCTACCTAACTCACTAGACTGCCATCCGGCTCACAGATAGGACCCAAGAAGTCAGGATCTGTGAGCCCTCCTCCACCAAGAGACTGGTCATCAATGGAGTACCCTACGGCTCCACATTGGACCCACTCCTGTTTGGCATCTCCTTCTCAGAAGTCAAGGCTAATGTCAAATGCCTCTGGCTCACCAAGTTTGCAGATAACTGTAATATGGGAGCTACCATAGATTACACCCATGACACCATTATCCAACACAAACAAATTACTGTTGCAAGAGCCACATATTAAAATTCAGTGCAAAGAAATGCATTATAATGCCCTCTGGGAAGCTAATTACTTCATCAATAAAACACCCCTAAGACTTGACATGATAGTTAGGAATCTGGGAACATATATAAACAATAATCTGGCATTCAACCAACACGTAGCCAAGATAGTAAGAAAATCATTTTATGTCGCCCAACTCATAAGCAAGGGTATGGCATCCAGGTCCAAGGAAGTAATAGTACCACTGTACTCAGCCCTTATCAGACCCATCACTGAGTACAATACCCCCTCTGGTATGTACCTATCCAGATACTTGCAACAGTTGGAATGCCCTCAAAGGTACCCCAACAGGAGAATCCAGGGTATGAATATGCCATCCTACACAGATCACCTTAAGGTTCTATGTGTACTCAATCTCCTATAGTTACTGAGAGGGAATCTTTGCCTAGCATATAAGGCATCCTAGGCTCCACCTCTGATGGATATCTTGCACATTTGAAAAACAAACACTAGAAACACTAGATCCAAGGACCTGAACTTTGTCTGCAAAATACATAGAACCTCAAAGGACCCCTGCACTACAGAATAGGTTCCCTATCTACATGAAGCAGAGTTCATCCCTAACCCTGTTCAAAACAAACCTTGATCATTGGATGAGAAATCACAAATTAACCTCTGGTCTGGCCCCATGTCTCTAATAGACAGAGGTTAACAGCAAGTAAATTAATTCCCATCTAGCATACCCCCACATAACCCTTATTTACTTCTTTACTAACATGCCCCACCATATAGGCATCCATGGAACTCTGGGACAAAAGTGGGTTGAGTTGCATGACTAGGTTTGTAAAGACCCTGGTGGCGGTTAGGTTAGTATGCACCTATGAAAACAGCCCAAATATATTTAGTCTACCACTGGCCAGATGCATTTTGTATGAATGCAGGTTTCAATGCAGTTTCACTGTATGTGAGTTTCAAGGGCAGATAAGTTTACTGTTGCTCATGCTAAGCCTGTTTTCATTGTGAGGCTGTATTGTTTTGTTTAGCAAATGGCTATCAGTGTTTGTGATAAAAAAACTGAAATAAAAGTTTTAAATTAAATTCAAATATCTAAAATCATTGCAGAAGTAAAAAGAAAAAAACATGCATACTAACAGGTTTGAGCAAAGTTTTATGGTAATGGGGGAGCAAGTAATGGGACACTGGAATGGCTGCTAGGTGGGAATGCTGTGGGGGATGCCTGGGGGGGACCCAGAGCGGGTCCTGATCAATTACCCTGCCTAGGCCTCCAGTTGACCATGATCTTGCTCTGGCTGAGAGGACAAACACCTGGAATCACTTTGTCCTGGACATTAATGCAGTAGGTGTTAGAAACCCTACATTAACACAGTGCAAGTAGAAGAAGACAAATGACATTTTAGGACATACTAGAAGCAAGGCAAGGCAGACTCTTCTTCTTCTTCTTTCAGCTGCTCCTGTTAGGGGTCACCACAGAGGATAATCTGTTTCCATTTCTCCCTGTCCTCTGCATCTTGCTCTGTCACACCAACCACCTGCATGTCCTCTCTCACCACATCCATAAACCTTATCTTAGGCCTTCCTCTTTTCCTGTTACCTGGCAGCTTCATTCTTAGCATCTTTTCCCCAATATACTCTGCATCCCTCCTCAGCACATGTCCAAACCAACATAATCTTGCCTTCCTGGCTTTTTCTCCAAATCTTCCAACCTGTTCTGACCCTCTGATATACTTATTCCTAATCCTGTCCACCCTCGTCACACCCAGTGCAAATCTTAACATCTTTAATTCTGCCATGTCCAGCTATGACTCCTGCCTTTTTGTCAATGCCACTGTCTCCAACCCATATAACATAGCTGGTCTCACTACCCTCTTGTAGACCTTCTCTTTCACTCTTACTGGTACTCATCATTAACAAATCACTCCTGACACTCTTCTCCACCCACTCCATCCTGCCTGTACTCTCTTCTTCACCTCTCATCCACACTCACCATTACTCTGAACTGTTGATCTCACGTATTTAAACTTATCCACCTTTGCCACCTCTACTCCCTGCATCCTCACCATTCCTCTATCCTCCCTCTCATTCACACATATATATTCTTAGTCCTGCTGACCTTCATTCCTCTTCTCTCTAGAGCATATCTCCACCTCTCCAGGGTCTCCTCCTCCTGTTCCCTACTCTCACTACAGATTGCAATGTCATCTGCAAACATCATAGTCCACGGGGACTCCTGTCTGATCTCGTCTGTCAACCTATCCATCACAATTGCAAATAAGAAAGGGCTCAGACCTGATCCTTGATGTAATCCCACCTCCACCTTAAATGCATCCATCACTCTCACCGCAGACCTCAACACTGTCACACTATCCTCGTAAATATCCTGTACCACTCCGACATACTTCTCTGACACTCCAGACTTCCTCATACAATACCACAACTCCTCTCTAGGCACCCTGTCATATGCTTTCTCTAAGTCCACAAAGACACAGTGCATCTCCTTCTAACCTTCTCTGTTCTTCTCCATCAACATTCTCAGAGCAAACATCGCATCTGTAGTGCTCTTTCCTGGCATGAAAGCATACTGCTGATCACTAATCATCACCTCCCTACTTAACCAAGCTTCCACTATTCTTTCCCATAACTTCATGCTGTGACTGATCAATTTAATCCCTCTGTAGTTACTACAGCTTTGTGCATCACCCTCATTCTTAAAAAGCAGTACCAAACAACTTTTTCTTTAGTCCTCAGGCATCCTTTCACTTTCCAAGATTTCATTAAACAATCTAGTTAAAAAAACTCCACTGCCATTTCACCTAAACAGATCCATGCTTCCACAGGTATGTCATCTGGACCAACAGCCTTGCCATTCTTCATCCTCTTCATAGCTATCCTTACTTCCTCCTTGCAAATCCACTGCACTTCATAATTCACTATCTGCACATCATCCAACCTTCTCTCCCTCTCATTCTCTTCATTCATCAGGCCCTCAAAGTACTCTTTCCATCTGCTCAACTCATTCTCCTCACTAGTGAGCACGTTTTCCTCATTATCCTTTATCACCTTTACCTGCTGCACATCTTTACTAGCTCGGTCCCTCTGTCTAGCCAATCGGTACAGGTCCTTTTCTCCCTCCTTAGTGTCCAACCTTTCATACAGCTTTTCATATGCCTTATCCTTAGCCTTCACCACCTCTCTCTTTGCCATGCACCTCATCTCCTTATACTCCTGTCTACTTTCTTCATCTCTCTGACAATCCCACTTCTTCTTCGCCAACCTCTTTCTCTGTATACTCTCCTGTACTTCTTCATTCCACCACTAGGTCTCCTTGTCTTCCTTCCTCTTTCCAGATGTCACACTAAGCACCTTTCTAGCCATCTCCCTTACTAGCTCTGCTGTAGTTACCCAGCTATTCTGTAACTCTGCACTGCCACCCAGTGCCTGCCTTAACTCATCCCTGAACTCCACCTCACAATTACCCTTTTTCAATTTCCGCCATTTGATCCTTGGTGCTGCCCTCACACTCCTTCTCCTCTTCTTGATCACCAATATCATCCTACAAACCACCATTCTATTCTGCCTAACTGCACTTTCCCCTGCCACCACTTTACAGTCTTCAGTCTCCTTCAGACTAGCCCTTCTACATAAGATATAATCCACCTGTGTGCATCTTCCTCCACTCTTGTATGTCACCCTATGCTCCTCCCTCTTGTTAAAATACGTATTCACCACAGCCATGTCCAGCCTTTTCGCAAAATCCACTACCATCTGACCTTCTGCATTCCTTTGCTTAATACTATACCTACCTATCACTTCCTCATCCCCTCTGTTCCCTTCACCAACATGCTCATTGAAATCTGCTCCAATCCCCACTCTCCCACCCTTGGGTACAGTCATCACCACTTCATCCAACTCACTCCAAAATTGTTCTTTCTCATCCATCACACACCCAACTTGTGGAGCATATGCACTAACAACATTCATCATTACACCATCAGTTTCCAGCTTCATAAACATCACGCTATCCAACACTCTTTTTGCCTCCAAAACACTCTTAGCATACTGTTCCTTCAGGATAACCCCTATGCCATTTCTCCTCCCATCCACACCATGATAAAACAATTTGAACCTGCCTCCGATACACCTAGCCTTGCTCCCCTTCCATCTGGTCTCTTGCACACACAATATACCAACCTTCCTTCTGTCCATCATAACAGCTAGTTCTCTCCCTATACCAGTCATACTGCCAACATTCAAGTTCCGACCCTCACTACCACAGTTCTAGCCTTTATCTGCCTTTGGGCATGCCTTCCCCCTCTTCTCCTCCTGCAATTGCCCATACCAGGACTGGGGGGGGGTCTCCAATAATTATCCCAGTAACATCAGGTGAGGAATACCTCTTTTCCATCCATGGGAATGACTATGACACAGAAGATGATGGCACTGGAATAATCATAATATATGGAATATATGGAATATAATGGAATAATAGTTTGTGAGGGTTTTCTCTGGGTACTCCAGTTTCCTCCCACTTTACAAAGACATGCGTCTGAAGTGTTTCTCCCCAGGCCTCAGCTGAAAATTCGCTCTGTTTCAAGTTGGACTTTCCCAGTAAACAAATGTTAAATAAATAAATAAATAAAATAAAAATCAGAGGTGGTGCGGGCACTGACTATTATCAACATCTGCAGTAGCAACACATCTGCTCAGGAAGACTGGTTTAAAAACAGTGACATATATTTATATAAAGAACTGAATGCTGACAAGGAATGACTACATTAAACATGTAATAATTAGTATCAATAGGTGAACCTTCTACATCTACACAGAGAGGCAATGAAGGCAGTGTGCATGGCAAGTGCCCAATGGATTTATATACTAGTTAGGATTTACTAGTCACAGGTAGGAGTCAGTCTTGGTAGGGGACGTGGACAGGGTACTGAGGGTACTGTCAGTATATGCAGGACAAATCACAAGACTACAAGTGCTTCTCAACAAAAGCACTGTAATTCATGGGGTGGGGGAGGGGGGCAAAAATAACAGATTTCATGCATCCACATCAACATTCATCTGCATCCAGCAGGACATCACATTTGTGGTCTCACTCACATTCTCACAGCACTGCCAGGTCAGTGTCTGCAGGATCACCTGCAACAAGTAGGTTATGTCATCGAACCACCTCACCATCCAGCTATCATAAAAACCCTACTTCATAATCACTTGCACCTTCACCCAGCCTATATTTAGGAGATGTGTACAACTGTGATTCAAGTGTAGATTTTCTGCTACTTGCAATTTCACTTTCACAAACACAGGTCAATGTTTAACTCAGAATTGAATAAATAATTTAAAAAGGGGGGTGCTTAAAACACTTTACTTTATGCATTTCATTCCTGTAATGGTACTGCTTAAAACCTCAGGTAACTGTGGAAAGAAATCTGTATGGTATCACAACTGTAGTCATTAACACCAATGCTCTATACATTACAGTCTTACAGCTGGCACTTAACCTAAAACTGAATTAGTAATACACAAGTTTTCATGGAAACACAGTAATGAGAAAAGTTACAAACTAAAAGGAGAATCCTGCCATGTAAACAAACGCTGCTGCCACTTCACTCTCACCACTGCATAAATTATATTTTTTGTCTCTAAAGTCAAAAAGTATTGTGTATGACAAAAGAAAATAGTCTGATGTGCAGTACCTCAACAGAACACATCAACATAGAAAACACTGCATAATATGATAAGATCTCATTTAAATGCAAGGTGTAAACTCATGTTAAATACTGAATTAACATTTTTACAATTATACCACTTGATGACATTCAGTATGTGCATGCTTAGGTAAAACAACTCAACAGAATGCATTGTGCAAAACAATTAACTGTGTATATTCCTTATATGATGCTATATACATATACAGATAACATCACTGAACAGGAATCAGTGATTACTCAGGCATGACTTTTACAAACAATAATATGGGTGACTGTTCTGAAATAAAAAAAAAATGAATTATTTTAAAAGATTAAAAAATGAGAGATAATGTCATATGAACAGTGACAGCAAAGCATAGTCCACAAATTTCACTGCATGCATCAGTTGTACTGCATGTGTTTTTACAAGAAAGGAAACACTAACCTAAAGATCAAGGTCCATAGTTCTAGATGAGATGCTGCCTCTTTACCTGTGCAGCTGTATGCCGTACATGAGCCTGACACATGGGGTCCCTTACTACTGCTACCAGCAGGTCATCCTTAGTCGTAGCAGGACTGGAACTGGGAGCTGTAGTGACAGCTTGGGTCACTTCACCATCAGACCAGCACATGATCATGTTGTGTAGAATGCAACATGCAGTAAACATCCTACATGCAGTAGCTGGGTCATACTGAAGGGCACACCCAAATTCATCCGGCACCTAAAATGGCTCTTCAGGCTAAGGTCAGGGATGTGTTATGGGTCTTTTCTGTAGTTCCTTTAGGATTTCTCAACAGTGTCATGAGTTATGGCTCCAGTGGACATCCAGCATCACCTGAAAGACAAAAATAAATATATATATGTATAAATATAAATATATATATATATATATATATATATATATATATATATATATATATATATATTAGAGAGAGACAGAAGGGGGGAACAAACCAAAGGAAAAGTGGTTTAATATTTAGCATTACATTTTACCGTGATTAACTACTTAAATACAACAGAAAAAAAGTACTTTTTTTACTTAACAAGATGACCATTGAGCATCCTGCCATGCAAAAAGAGGTGGCAGAGTACGCTAGTCTGCCAAATATGGGAATCATGTGTACTGTCAGGATGCTGGGCAGTGATCTGGGTGATCCACCCCCAGCCATCACACACTATTTGGCAACTGATGGAATGGTAGCCCTTCCTATTGTGGTACTGCTCCCACTGTGCACTAGATGGGAATCTAATTGAAACTTAGGTGCAATCTATTACACTGAATACCTCAAAGAAATATGCCACCCCATAAAAGACATGCAAAGCCCTGGCTCAGTCCTAAGGTGACAAAAGGAAATAGATGTACTGATCCACACATGCCAAGACTTCATCCAAGAACTGTTGCAGTACCCCCATGGAAGAAGCCTGTGAGATCCCCAATGTGTCCACAATCTGTCTCTGAAAGGTCCCTATGGCAACTATAGTGATGATTATACATACCTCAGTGTCCACAAGGACAGGAAGTCCTTGTATTCCTCCAGTACCCAGTCATACATTCTGACTAAGATGCTTATAATGTCCCTGTCCATTCTGAACTTGTCAATTATCTCCTGATCATCAAAATTATAATGAGTTATCCACTGCCTATATCTCTGCCTTCTTGGCCAGCAAGCATTGCTGGGTGTATGCAGTTTTGGCTCGACTAAGACAAGCAACTCACACCTGGAAATAGCAAGGCTAGCAGCAAGCAACAGCATTTCTGCAGATTGCAAAGCAGGCAGGATTGGTGAGGTTCTTCTTTATATAACATATATGCCGGCAGTGTGGAAAAGCGGGGAAATTGTACTATGAATTACAAATAGGAGAAAGAATACTTCATTATCATGTGCTGGTTTATATCATTCTTCATTTACATCTCATTATGAGTTCATTTACCTCTCCTCATTTACGGCCATCAGACTTTAGCATAAGTGGCCTCTACGAATTGTGTCTTCATTGCTCTCATTCAAGGACAGTGCAGGTAGCCATAATATGTCTGTGTAATGACTATGAATACCGCCCATAATGAAGACACCACATAATAATAATTAAAAGTCCAAGTCTTGAGGAACAACAAACAGTAATGTACAAAAAAAAAATGAGAGAATGTTTGTGTGTGTGTGTGGTGTGTGTGTGTGTGTGTGTGTGTGTGTGTGTGTGTGTGTGTGTGTGTGTGTGTGTGTGTGTGTGTGTGTGTGTGTGTGTGTGTGATGTTTAGATATCAATTGGACAAGTAGTCTACGAACCAGGTTTATGTAGACAGAATGATATCATGCAGAGTTCCTTAATGAGAAAGGAGTTGGCCTACAAGGTCAAAAAAGCCTTTGAGAGGTCAGTGAAAACCCTCATATAAAGCAATTACCAGCTCAGTAGTAAGCGAACATGTAACCTTAGAATTGTCCAGCTGGTGTATGACTGCATCACAGTCTGCAGTAAAAGACAGCCAGCAGGATAATCAAAAGCAGTATGCCTTGTCTGACAGAGATTGGGTAGAAACCAACAGTAAAATTCCAGCACCAAAGAATGGAATGGTCTTAGACAATGACAATGTGTGGACATTTAATAAGCTGATTTCAGTTAAAATGCATAACTTTGAGCAGCAGAAATTCAAAAATGCAACCGCAAAATACTGGGTAATGGTCCAGAAAACAAAGGTTTCAATAGAAAGCTAGTACGGAGTTAAGAGTAATTATAAACCACACACACAAAAAATGTTTTTTTTGCAGCACAAGTTGCAATCTGGGGAGAAATATTTGTCTGACCATACCAAAGCTGCAAGCAGCAAATTAAATATGAGTATAAAATGCAACAAATTACCACAGATTCCTTGTCAAACAGTATTTTATATCATCATAATTTGACTGAATTTATAAGAAAAAAAATACAGTTGTCCATAAACAATTGAGGTGCAATGTATGAAGTCACCAAGTTCAAGGATAAAGGCATACACACTGCAGGTAATGTTAAAGAAATTTAGTGTAGTAATAAAACATTTGTTTAAACTAAGATGTGGGAACATGCAGTAAACTGTAAAAGAAGCAAGGGTGGTGATGAACCTGATAGAAAATACACCCTACAAAATATTGTTTTCCAATCAATACTCTTAAGTTTGAAGCACCCAGGACACACTGCACCTTAAGCAATTAAAACAAAAAAAATAGTCATAAGTTCCTTCCTCGATTTTGAATCAACCATTCAGGCTTGATACAGGGCTGGTAGAGTGGTGAATATAACTAAACAAAACAATTAAGTCCAAACACAAAAGGCTAGGTCAAAATACAAAACTCCGAAAAGCTGTTGTTCAGTCTGCACACATCAGAGTGTGCACCTAGCAGTGCAGAAAAGCAGAGCTATACCCTGAGATATAAACTGAAAGAATAGTTGTGCAAAATCTTACCATAACCATAGATGTCAGTCTCTTCCATGTTACAGTATTCATAATATGAGGGATTTGCTGCTTCCCCGGATATATGATTACCTCCTTTTGTTCCTTAGGCTGGTGTTCTTACTGGGGCATTCAGTTCTGAGGATGGTAGGTACAGGCGTTACTTTTATGGCCTACATTGGCTGCTGGCCTATATACGATGTCCCATGTACCCTGCAGTAGTTAAAGTTTTTTGTATACTGGCCAAACGTTGGGACAACCTTTGGCAGTGAATCCCTCATGTTATGAATACTGCAACATAAGAATAGAAAGCCATCAAATGTACACATTCAGAAGCGAAGTACCTGTAATAAACTGGCTACCTTGAACGTTTTCATCCAGTTCACTGCACACTTACAGAAAAGTGTCACATGCATCCTCAGATCAAGTGACTCAGACACAGCAACTTTGCTTAGACTACCCATTAGCAAAGCCATAGAAAAAAGTTTTTTTGGAAAAAGAAATACTTGAACTTCCTGGAACTCACTCACTTGTAAAGTAAGAAGTCTTAGAGGAAAACAGTTTAGACAGACACTATTAAATCACCTGAGAGAAGCCTATAAAAATACCTGTTTACTAGACAGTAATTACAGATCAGGAAAACATCATATGCAATCCTAAACTGTAAGTTTTATTGCGTAATATACTGCAGACTTTAATATATAGTATGTATATTTAATGCTTTTGTGTCCTGTTCTCTGCTAGTTACTTCAAACTTGCAAAATTTATCATATTTATTATTCTGTACACTCCATCTTGTATTTTTATAGTATCTACAACTTACACTGCCAAATGGCTTGGTTTGTAACTGAATGTGGTCCTTGGACCCAACACCCAATGAACAAAGTTAAAATGAAATAGATAAAAGTAAACTGAGAAGCATTCTCACATAAAGTAAAAGCCAGACTTAAAACTAATACCCCTTAAAGGAGAAAAGCTCCAAATAAGAAAACACCCTCAATAATCTGAAGCCAGTGTAAGACTAGATCCCCAAACAGAAAAAAAAATCATCACATAAAACAAGTGATGCAATGAAATTAAAATCCCAAAATGTGAGGACTGCACAAAACAGCCACAAGTAAATGGGTGTTTCTGCTGGTAGATCAGTCCACAGACCAAGCATAATGGCACTTTTATTTATTATTTTATTTATTTAAATTTGTTGACCGGGAGTGTCCGACTGGACGTGGGTCCATTTTCAGCGGAGGCCCGGGGAGAAAAGCTCCACAGTAAAATAAACAGACAGTAGTTACATTGGATTACATAGTGATTAACAATTTAACATAGAAATTACTTACAACATATTTACAGATGAAGAACATAGTACATCAGTAGACAACTAGAATCTTTATCTGTGAAGTACATAACAGGCATTAACAAATGTAACAATGAGAAGTTCCTGCTGTATAATAAGTACTAGGCTTATGAGCATCTGAGCTTGCTATCATCAAGGTAGTTAGTGGAGGTGAAAGAAAGGTAGTAGTTGGATGGGGTGGATGATATTAGAGTGGGAGTTGCAAGGGCATAGCCAGCATGTTT
This sequence comes from Protopterus annectens, assembly GCF_019279795.1. NCBI lineage: Eukaryota > Metazoa > Chordata > Ceratodontiformes > Protopteridae > Protopterus > Protopterus annectens. The sequence continues at coordinate 1,411,260,168 of NC_056733.1, forward strand.
TTAGGTGCGCTTTTAATAAAGTTTTGAAGTTGGTGCATGATGGTACGGAGGTAATTGTGGGTGGGAGTGAGTTCCATAATTTGGCTATGGCAAGAGAATAGTGCTTCACCAGCAGAGTTATTGGCTTTAGTGATCTGCAAGTGATTTTTGTTGCTGGATCTTAGTGGTCTGATGGTGCGATAGGGTTGGAGTAGATTCTGGAGGGATGGGACATTTAGTGGATGGTTTACTAGTTTGTGGGTGAGTGAGAGTTGATACCACTGAAGGAGGTGAGGGAGTTCAAGCCAGCCCAGTTCAGCAAGTGAGAGACAGTGGTGACTACGGTAGGATGCCCCTGTGGCGAATTTTGCGATTTTGTTGTAGCAGGTCTCTAGCTTGTTTAGATCACATTGCCTTAGGTTGGTATATAATGGAGAGGCATAAAGTAGGGTGGAGATAAGGTGGGAATTTGCTATTGAAATCTTTGCTGCTTTGGTGAGAAATTGTTTATTTCTGTATAATGCTCCTAGTTTTTTGTGGACTTTTTTTATGGTCATGGATATGTGAATGTCAAATTTTAGTTTATTGTCTATTTCCACTCCTAGCAATTTGGTGTGTTCAGTTGGGTATATAGCGGTGTTGTCTTTTGCTGTGATGTTAAAGTGAGAGTTGTTTTGAGTATGTTTGGTGGGTTGGAAGATGAGTAGTTTAGTTTTGTTTGGGTTGAGTATTAATTGGGCATCGGATAACCATGTTTCAACAGAGGAAAAAAAGGCTTCCTGTGTGACGTTTTGCAGTTTGGGTAGGGACTGGGCTGAGCAGATGATGGTAGAGTCATCTGCGTATTGAATGAGTGTGCCATGTTTGGTGGCAGAGGCTAGATTATTGGTATAAACAGAGAAAAGTAGGGGTCCAAGGATGGATCCTTGGGGAACCCCTATGGAGACAGGTAGTTGGGGAGATATGTCATTCTGCCATACAACGGATTGTTGGCAGTCAGACAGGTAACTCTGAAACCAGTTGGTGACTGATTGTAAGAAGGATAGGTTATTGAGGACAGAGATAAGTTGTTTGTGTGGGACCATGTCAAATGTTTTAGATAGGTCTAGGAAAGTAGCAGAGGAGAGATAGCCATTGCTTTTATGCTGAAGGATAGTGTTAGTAAAGGAGAGTAAGGCAGTGGTGGTGCTATGGTTTGGTCGGAAACCATGCTGAGCACTGGAAAGGAGGTTGTTAGTAAGGAGGTAGTGTGAGACCTGAGAGTGTATGCATCTCTAGTATTTTGGAGAGTGGAGAGAGAATAGCTATGGGGCGGTAATTGGTTAGTTCTGCAGAGGGTCCGCCTTTGTGGAGGGGAATTATATGTGAGACTTTCCACAATGTGGGAACGTAACTTTCTGACAGAGATTGGTTAATCAAGATGGATACTGGGTAGGCCAGAGAATCAGCTGCGATTTGTAGGTATTCACTTGGGAGGTTGTCTGCTGATAATTTGGTGGGTTTAAGTTTAGTTAAGAGTTTTTTTATGTTGGAGGTAGGTACAGGAGAAAAAGAGAAGGCAGTGGGGAGATTACTAGTTGAAGGTGTGGGTTGGAGGGGAGGGGGGTTGTGTTGTTTAGCTAGTGATAGTATGGTTTCGGTGAAGTGTGTGTTGAATGAGGTAGCAATATTTTCTGAGGAGTGAGGGATGTTAGGAGTAGGGGTACTGACTTTACCTGGGTGGAGGATGGAGTTTATGGAGGACCAGAATTGTTTGGGGCTGTGTTGTGAGGAGTCTAGGTCTAGTCAACCACTTGAAGTGGTCACAGCTCAGAAAACCAACAGAAAGATAATGCATCCATGAAGTAGAACAGGGAATAAAGTATTATGGCTAATAAGAAAATAGGTAGTACAGTACACATGGAGTGCAGCAGAAAATAAAAATAAAAATAAAACAGTAGGCATATACAAAAAGAACAGCTCCAACTTCAAATTCATTTTGCCAATTAAATGCACAAGCCAAAACAGGAAGCACAACAGTTTCACAGAACTGAAAACCTGTACTCTGGTAATACCAAGAAGGCTCACAAAAGTAAGAGACATACCTCTCACAGATTTTCACAGAATGTCCAGATTTTTGCCTCATATTGTTGGTGTTTTTCTCATAAAATTGTGGTTTTCTAGAAAATTATTGGCAAGTCCTCTGACTCCTCCCCACCCAACATCTCTCCAATCACAACACACCTAAGCCAAACCTCACCCACCTGTAGATCTACATCACCCCAAATATCCACCCCTCCTACAATGCTCTACATTATATCTCTCCCTATAACCCCATTTGCCCTACTAATCTCTTTCTCTTCTCTTACCTATCTTACACTTTTTCTTAACCCTTGTCATAACTCTCACACATACTCCACTACATCTTACCATCAATCTCACTTCCCACCCTACTCATCCATCTCACATGAACTCTTTACCTATAATCCAATCTATTTCTTCAAACCAAAACTGCTCCCAACCCCCTCATACTCCCAACCCCCCATACTCCCCTCTTAAATGTGGTACCAGAAAATCACTACTCTCTCACACAACCCAGGCTACGCTTGCCCAATACACTGCATCATTCTTCTACTCCACCACATCTCTCTCTCACTAGCCGGTGACATCCACCCCAATCCTAGACCCATCTCTAACATCAAACTCACCAAACCCTCCACTCAACCCACAAACTCAAAGTCCATTCGCCTTACAACACAATGCACAAAGCTTAAAATACAAAATCCCTAACCTCCATGCCTGGCTCTCCCATAACCACCCCAATATTACCGCCATTTCTGAAACCTGGTTGAAAACCTATATAAAAGATAGCAAAATCCTACCACCAGGTTTCCAAATCATTCGCAATGACAGAGCCCACAAAAAAGGAGGTGGAGTAGCAATAATCTACCCCACCTCCATACCATAACTCCCTACTCCAATAAAATACCAACCTTTGCCAACGCTGAAATTATAATAGGTTTACTAAAAATAAACAACCACAAGTCCATATTTATCATTGCCCTCTATATTCCTCATGGTGATAATATCAAAACTCTTGAAAACGTCCTGTCCTGGTTCTCCTCCAGTATAAAAAATGAAACCTGTATACTCAGTGATACTAACATCAACTGGAATACTATTAACTCTGAAGCCCCATCCCACACAATCAACCTGTACAACTTCTCCCAACTAATACAATCTCCAACCAGACCAAATAAAGATGGTACCTCTGCTACCATCATTGACTGGATCCTAACAACTCACCCAAACCTTATCACCAAAGCCAGAACATTACCTGATCCTCTCAGCGATCACCTACCAGCCTTCATTGACCGTCTCCCATCTCCACTGCATAAACAACACCACTACATCCAAACCCGCAACCTCTCCTCTTTCAACAATCTAACTTTCTCCCAGTGCTTAAAGCATACTGACTGGTCCCCTCTAAAAACCCTTCCTCTAGATGATGCTGTTTCCTACTTTAACCACTCATTCCTAACCCTTCTCAATCACCAAGCCTCCCCTCAGACCAAACGCATCAAATCCAATCCCTGCTGATGGTTATCAAAAGATACTAAACTAGCCTTGCAACAAAGGAACAAAAAATGGAAACAATATCAAAAACATAAAAACCCTAACACCCTCCTAGAGTATAAGCAACTATGAAACTCCACAAAAAAACTAATAATTAAAGACCGCAAAGCCCACTACTCCAAACTCCAGTCCTTGCACTCATCAAATCCCCAAAAATTCTGGGACTCCATCTCATCCATGCTGCATCCTGGCAACAAAGAAAACCACTGCCCAAACCCCAACCTCTCCAACCTTGAAACAGACAACCAGTTCAACTCATTCTTCATAGACTGCATAGCTAAACTATCAGCCTCATGTAGTACATCGCCTGGGATGTCATCTGGTCCCATGGATGCTGTATTCCTAGCTTTGGAGAGTGCAGTTTCTACCTGTGTGGCTGTGATTACCGGAATTTTGCAATCTTTTGGTATTGAGATGGGCCGTTTAGGGGGTGTAAGGGGGGTTAAGCTGGCACTAAATCGATCTGCCAGGATATTGGCAATATCCTTGGGATCAGTATATTTAATGCCATTCTGTTGTAGTTCAGAGCAGATCTGAGCATTGCCATTTAGATTCTTGACATAACTATAGAATGCCTTGTGGGTGTCTTTGGAATCTTTGGCAATTTTATTTTCGTAACGAGCTTTTGAGGATTTTATGAGGGATCTCAGCTTCTTACTGAGGCTGGTGAATGAGTTTTTTGCATCCTGGGATTTTCCTCTTTTCTGCAACAGTTTCTTCCTTCTGTTGTATAGTTTGTTTATACCAAGGGACCACCAGATTGGCTTCCTTTTTTTGGAGAAGAGCATCTTGGGTCTATTTGGGATGGCACAATTCATGCACGAGTGGATGTGCTCATACAGTGACTTAGTGTAGGATTCTGCAGTCGACCTTTCAGATCCCGTCTGCATGAGTGTCATGAAGTTTATCACTTCTGACTTCAGTAGCATGAAGTTGGCTTTGGAGAAAATTTTTAAGGAGGTTTCCTTACTGGGGGGGTGGGGGTGGGATGTGGATGTCAAGGGTGATTTGCTTATGGTCAGACCTGACCAATGAGGGGGTGACCACTGGTGTGGAGCATCTATCTCCCATGTTGGTAATGACCAGGTCTAGGATATTGGAGCCCCTGGTGGGACAATGGATTAGTTGATCCAGGGCATTGGAATTTATGAATGCCAAGAACCGTTGGGAAAAGGAGTTGGTTCCCAAGTAGTTTTCCCAGTTAATGGCAGGGTAGTTGAAATCACCCAGTATTAGGGTGTTTGGTTGTATCTTAATATTTTCCAGTATGTTTAGAAAGGTGTAGTGAGAATCTTGGAGCATGGTGGGGGATCTGTAGCAATCTACAATTTGGATTGCAGTCTTACCTAGTGTTAGTTGCACCTGGAGAATTTCAGATGCATTGTTTGGGCAACTAGCCTAGAGGTGTGAATATCCTTGGTGAATATGGACACTCCTCCACCTTTAGTGTTTCAGTTTTGGTTTTGTGGCCGAAAAGTGTGGTAAGAGTTGTAGCCTGGTATTGCAGGGGTGCTCTCTGGAGCCTTGAACCAGGTCTCAGTTACTGCACAGATATCAATGTTCTCCATTTTTAGGAGTGCCTTGAGAGAGTGCATTTTAAGGTTTAGACTTCTAGCATTGAGTAGCATTACCTTCAGATTTTACATGTTTGTATCTGTTACGGTGGTGGTTTTATCCTTTGAACCTTGCCTAAAAAAGGCACTATAGGGGTGGCAAGAGCTTTAGCCAGTAACCTAAATCCCAGGGATGACAGGTGCAGACCATCTCTGGCAAAGCATCGTGGTTTGTCGATCATGTCTTCCCAGGCAGACAGATACTGAACGACACTAGAAGCTTAGCCAATTATTGAAGTCAATTATTTTGTCCTTATACTGTGGTATCATTCTGGGCGAAGACAGGATGCTATTCAGGGCTAGGGTCATACCTGCCTGGGCCACATGATCCAAGAGCTCTTCCATGTCTCTTTTCACGTAGTCCAGGGAGGTTCATCTTCAAGTCATTCACTCCAGCATGGACAATGACAGAGTCATATTTGTACTTGTTGTGGAGTGACTTGAGTGCATGCATTATGTAGCGGATCCTGGCACCCAACAGGCAGCTGACTGTAATTTTCTCCTTGTTCAGCCTGGTGAGTGGGACATCAATGTGCCTGACTATAGAGTCACCTGTGACTAAAGTGTTGGGTACACTGTCTTGCCTTAGGGGCTGTTGTTGGGTGGCATACTGGTGTTGTGAGCTATGTGTCACTTTGGTTGTGACTGGTGTTTGTTTGCGTTTCAGCTTCGGAGGTCCTTGTTGCTTGGGCAGGTTAATGTTAAGGGCCTCTGCATATGTGAGTTTAGTGTTGCTATGTGTGGGTGTTGATGGTGTGGGTTTTGAAGGGCTATGAGTTGCTTGAGGTGTAGTGCAGGTGTTAACCTTCTCCTCTTGACTGTCTAGCTCAATCTTGGCCGGAGTGACCTTTGCTTCCAGTTTGGCTATGTAAATGCATCTCTCGCAGGTTGTAGTGTTGGGTGATAGGCGGAGAGGATTGTCTGTGTACATGAGGCAGTTGCCACATTGCCCCAGTATGCCCAGATTCACCAGGTGGACAGGAGAAATCACCGGAAGCTGACCCTTGGACATGCCTGTTTAGGTGCTTTTTTTTGTAAAGTATAAAAGCTGTTTTCTCTTACCTTTGCAAGGTACTTTGCAATTATAGGCTGTTTAGTGCCTATGATTAATTTCTCCTTATTAACAAGGAGAGTTGAGTGCTTGTATCAGTTTCAGGCTTCCTAGTGGTTTCCAGCAGGTTCTAGAGCAAGTGCTAGTCACAGGGGTTCAGATTTTAGTGCTACTACTGATAAACCAGCTAGGTCTAAGGGAAAATTTGAAGAGCAGACTTTCTGGCACCTGGAATAGTTTAACTGTAGCCTTGCATGCTGCACGATGCGAAAAATGTGCAAACACACACATTTTTAAGCCAGAAAGTTGAAAGGGATAGAAATCAGCCCAAAAAGGCTAATAAAATTACAATTTCAGAGCTGGAAACCACTCCTGTAGCGTTAGATAGGCAGTACAATGCTCACCACTCCCACTGGTAAGCAGTAGGACTTTCCTCTACCACAGCAAGGTCTTTACAATAAGAGGAGAAAGCTGTTATATGATAGAGCAAAATCCCTAAAAGAGAAGACACCTTTGATCATTATTAGTAAAAAAATACGAGCACTCATAAAATCATCCAAGGCCAACTTTGAGAGAAAAATTGCCATAGATTCAAAAGACAATCATAAGGCCTTCTTCAGCTATGTTAGAAACCTGGGTGGAAACTCCCAGATATGCTCAGAATTAGTCCAAAATGATACAAAAATCACTGAACCCACAGACATCGCCAACATACTGGCAGACAGGTTCAGTGCAAACTTCACCCCCCTCTCCCCCCCAAAAGGAGAGATAACTATCCCAGCAGAGTGCAGCCTCCCAGACATCTCCAATGCGCAGGTGAAAGCTGCTCTCTCTAAAGCTAAAAACACAGCATCAATGGGACCGGATGGTGTCCCCGGCTGTGTGCTACACGAACTCAATGAGGAACCAAACCCGTACATAAGGCAGCTGTTTAATCTTAGCCTTACCACAGGATACGTGCCCAAGGAATGGCGTACGACAACTGTGGTCCCACTCCACAAAGGCGGTGCCTCTACGGACCCTGGTAATTACCACCCCATAAGCTTAACAAGCCTGGTCTGCAAAGCTATGGAGAGGATCATAATGGAACTCATAAACAAAGACATAGGGGACTTGCAGACATTGGACCCGACCCAGTTTGGCTTTGTCAAGGGCAGATCATGCCTTTTGAACTTGGTCGACTTCTTTGAAACAGTCACCAAGGCCATTGATGAGGGAAAGGCAGTCCATACAGCCTACCTTGACCTTGCAAATGCTTTTGACACAATACCCCACTCGGGTATTATAGAGAAACTTACCAGCTTAAATGTAAACCCATATGTCACAAGATGGATTGCAAACTGGCTAAAGGACAGAACCCACAGGGTTAGAGTAGCTGGCGCCATGTCAGACTCCAAGCCGGTCACAAGTGGTGTCCCACAGGGCTCAGTCCTTGGCCCCCTGTTGTTCGGCATCTACTTCTCAGAAGTACAGGCAAACATAGGAGGACTATGGCTGACAAAGTTTGCAGATGACTGCAAACTGGGAGCCATAGTGGAAAGTACATCGGACACAGATATTCTTCAGAGGGGTCTCACGGAAACTGATAGCTGGTGCCAGAGCTATGGCCTGAAGTTAAATGCCAAAAAATGTATAGTCATACCCTTCGGGAAAAACAAGGTAACCCCAAGCTACCATATAGGTGACAATCCACTAAGCACAGAAGAGGTTATCAGGGACCTGGGGACCCAGGTTGACAGTTCTTTTGACACTCACATTGCTAAAGTGGTTAGAACAACCTTCTACATTGCCCACCTGATCATGAAGGGATTCACATCCAGATCAAGTGAGGTTATTGTTCCCCTGTACTCTTCACTTATCAGACCAATGATCGAGTACAATGCCCCATTCGGGATGTATCTCACCCGACACCTGCAGCAATTGGAGAGACCCCAAAAGTTCCTCACCAAAAGGATCTGTCATATGCTGCCAGACTGAAGAAACTCCAGCTCTATTCAGTCGCATACCATCTGCTCAGAGGTGACCTGTGCCTGACATACAAGGCCATGACCAACCCGGAATTAATGGACATGCTCCACCTCAAAAAATCCAAATCTACCAGATCTACTAGAGCAAGCAACTTAAACCTTAGCACGGATATAAATAGGACATGCTGGAGGGATAGATTTGTCACCCAGAGACTCCCTATGTTGTGGAATAAAATCCCGGTCCATGTGAGGCAGAGCACCTCGCTGGCTATGTTCAAGAGAAATCTTGACCGGTGGATGGGAGATCGTAGGTTTACCCCGGGAATCATCTCTGTGTCACTGCTGGACAGAGGCACAAGAAACTAATGGGCACAGTATTTTTTAACATAAGGGGTGGCATAAGCCACAAAACTCTGGGCTAGGCTTATAAATGCCTTAGGGCAGATAGCCTAGTATAAACCTATGAACCTATGATAGCTCTGAATACAGAAAATAAAGTCCTGAGACAAGCAAAGCCTGGGATATGGACTGACTAGGAAAGGTGGGAAACGAGCCAACAAGATAGTATTTTTTTTTTTTGTTAAAACAGGCTAAACAGTGCAATAATATATTTATATTTTTATGCATATATTTATGATATACATATTTATGACATTGTTATTTAGCATTTATTTTGTATTTATTAGGGGGTTGTGTGTTTGTGTGTGTTTTTGAAATCAGGTTATCACTTGTAATTCACTACCTGGACTACTAACATTGTGCTTGTATTACTTTAAATTAATTTGCTTCTTTAATTGTTTTATTACTTATGTCACTTCCTGTATATACTTGTATATAAGGAAGTTCCCACTTGTGATAAGTTATCTGATGAAGTCTAGATCTTCTAGACGAACGCACTTATCCTTGGCGAACAATTCATGTGTTTTTGTGGAGTGAATAAAGTGGATTTTGTTTACTACAACAAAGTCTTTCATCTATTTTTACTTGTGAGTGGGTCCAATCCAGCTACTTCACTTGGTTTCTTTATTTCTGGTTTGGTTTGTGCTTGTTCTTCATTTTTTATTAGTTTACCACTCCTTAGCTAAACAGTGGAACTCTCTTCCCACACACCTACGCAACCTACCTAACCATACAAATTTCAAATCTCAGCTACTCTCTCATCTTTCTTCCAAATGGGAATGCCCTTGCCACGCTCCAACTTAAACCCCTATCCCCCATTCCACCTTGCACTGACTCATCCAACTGCCTCTACTATTACTTCATCCCACCCAAAACAATCCCTCCCCAACTAAAAATTAATTTTCTCTCTAATATCTATTGTACTATACTATCCAATCTCAAATATACTATTACTCTCGCAATGCATATTTTCCTAACCCACTAATGGCTAGTAGCTATATATTTTGAAATGTTAAACCTACAATTGAATTTATAACAAAAATATTCGCTTTATGTTGTTGTTGTTGTGTCTTTCAGCTTTTTCCCGGTTAGGGGTCGCCACAGCGGAACTCCGGTCCGCTAATGATTGGCAGTTGATTATTACATGCTGAGTTGCCAGCCCTAACGCACAACCTTCAACGAAGGTACGCCCATTCACACATGTCTCCACGCAGAAGACGCTCTCTAGCTGAGAGTCGAACCGGTCAGCGTCTTACTGTGAGGCGACAACGCTACCGCAGCACCACCACCACGGATAAAAATATTCACTTTATGTAAATGTTGAAGTTTCTGTATTGAATTATGTCTTTTCATTTTTGTAACATTGTGACAAGCCAATTGCAAATACCATGGAGCGTACCTGTAAATGTTTAATTAGTTGTATGAACTATGTCCTTTTGTAACATGTGAAATGTAACTTGCAATTATTGTGGAGCTTTTCTCCCCGGGCTTCCACTGAAAACGGGCTCTTCTTGGTCCAGTGGACTTCCCCGGTCATCAAACTTAAGTAAATAAATAAATATTGATGGTTTAAGTCAGAAAATAATAACAGACATTTGGGTTTTAGGCTTCCTGCCCTTCTGAAAATTCATGCTAATGCAAAATGTGTTATTCTATCAACTTTCTAAATCTGTAAGAGCAATATTTAAAAAGTGTCCCTATTTTTGGGCTTTGTTCCCTCATTATTATTGGCATTGTCCAGATTTCTTGCTCTAAAAGGTTGAGAGGTATGGTTAGAGATGCAATTAAATGTTCCTGATGCCCATTGAGAGAAACTGTCTAAGGTTAGAAAGCAAGGCACCCCATGTTTGATAATTTTGTTTTTATCATTTGAACAAGCAAAAAAAAATGGGAATGACTATTTTGAGAAAGCAGGACAAATTTCAGTCAAAATCCAGGTAAAAGTACAAAAACAAGATACAAAATATTTCTAAATTAAATAAAATGTATGCAAATAGACACCATTAGATAGAAAGGGAATTGCTATAGCAGTTGGGTTCATTAAGGTAAAGCAGAAGTCACAAGTAGAATACGATTAAATAAAAAAGTCACACAAAGCAAGTGTCACTTGTAACACAGTATTCTTTTAAATTAGGTAGTTTCTCTGAATGCATATCTCATGAAGGTGCTTGAAGCTTATTGGTTCCCCTGTGGAAAAAAATGTGTCACTTGCTCTTTTAGAAAGGAGTTGTTTGAGTTTATACCAGGATTAGCTGCAAATGAATATGTTCTAGAAGGAGGTGAGAGTGATTTCCATAATATGGTACCTCGTGTGGAAAGACTGTGGACACTTCAATGTAAGATGTTATGCGGCCTTCTAATGGAGAGAACATTCGAGTGGAACTGAAGATTATAGTTTATCATGGCTTTTGAAAGTGTGAAGTATGAAGGAGCTCAGGAAGGCTTTGGGTTTTAAAAATTCAAAATACAAGGGATTCTTTAAGAAAGCTGACTACTCTTAAATTGGTAGCCCTTAACATTTTACATTTAATTCACTTCTCAAATAATAGCAGTTAGTAAAGAGTATGCACTGATGTTCTGTTTATTGAGCTAGGGAGAGAAGCTAGCAGATTCTCTTAGTAGCTGTATATACAGAGAGATGTAATGTTTCTTCTAGAGTAGAAGTCGTTAAAAAAAGGCACTGTTCTCCAGCTTTGCTATAGGAAGTCCTTTGCCAATGGCACTCTGGCCATCTGTGTGGAATTCCAAGATTGCAGTCCTCATAGCTTTTGTTATAGCTCTTTCTCATTAGATTCTTCACAGTTTGGATAGTTCTCTCCATTTGATCTTCTGAATTCCTGATGCGTATTGTGGGCCACTGCCAGATATATTCTGGTCTTGTATGGGGGCCATCTTCGAGAAAGCAGTGTTTACTCTAATAAGAGGAGCTTACTTGTTGCTATGTCTAGACAGATAGCTAAGCACTGTTGGGTTGAATCTGTAGCTGTTTCTCATTGATTTTCTTGATTTTTTTGTTTGTTTTATAGTGCCCACAGTTACACTAACCCCACCACTGCCTGAGCAGTAGATACATAGTATGTGCATATCAAATTTTCCTTTAATTAGTACTGAAATAAATTTTTTTTCCATTTTGCAGGCACTGGACTCTATTGTGCTCTGGGCCAAACCTTATTGTCCTGATTTGTGTAAATTTGCTGCTAGCTACACTAGTCTGCACATGGTGCTCAAAATACTCAGTGACACCCAATGACTCTTCTGTCTTTATAGATTCATGGACTGTAACCAGACTAATGACCCAGGGGGCCTTTATAAGCCTAGTCAAGTTTTCCCAAAAGAATAACGATGTTCTGTATCCAAATAGGACATTGAGGGCCAGACATTCATAAGCTACATCTGTCCATAAGGGATATGGGTGCCAGGCCCGGTGTAAATTTCCTTACTTTCTTATCCCCTTTTAAGGTTCTATCAACAATCGCACTGTCACTTACAGTTACAGCAAACTAGCTCCCCTTTTACTGTCAGCCTTCTAGCACTTAGTTTCTTAAGGCAGTGTAAGAACTGCCTCCTGCTGACTGAAAATGGACATCTGCTTGACCTAGCTGATTCTGTCAATGAGAGCTGTAAATACCTAGCAAATTACATTGTCATACCCCCGACCATATGAATGCAACATCCCATACAGGCAACACAAAACTATTGTATGTTGATGCCATTAAAGTAATCATTATCCAAATTTCCTAGAACTCTTATGGCAACACATCAGCAAAACTCCCACATATATGTACTATACAGTCCCTTCATCAGCATGTCACCAACAACATACCATTCCCATATCTAGTACGCACAACCCAGCTTCTGCAAACTTCTTAATAATTAGTGACTTTATCATTAGATACACAGAGTCCATACTCACTAGGCTGAACAAGGCTAGGGTTGCAGTTAGCTGCCTCTTGGGAGCCAGGATTGTAGATATATCAAGGGGTCTTAAGACCCTCTCCACCAAGAAGCATACAACTACGACATGAGAGTAGTCCATGAGTCTGTAACAAAAAGTCTTAAAGGAGATGCAGAAAGACAAGCTGGCGCTTGCCACACAAGTTTCAGTCAAATGTAAAATGTTGGTTCTGAGTGGTATCCTTGCTTCACTAAGAATTATGCCCAGATTCAAGGAAAGATAATTGGGTTTATTACTTAGCTGAGCATCTGGTATCATTCCAGGGAGATCCAGTTTGTGTCACATTGGGATAAGATGACTGACAGTCCAACTTGCTTTGCAAGGGATAGTCTATACCTCTCATTCAAGGTCTTCTGCATATTAGGCAAAGCCTTTGCTCTCCATTGTTTCTTTTTAGGCAGAGTCTATATAATGGCCACCCTAACTTAACAAATAAATCAAACCCAAAATTGGACAACATCACAGTGGCCCATCTCTATGTTAGGAGTCTTAATAATAAACTTCCTGATTTGGAGATATTTCTGTATCTGGAACATGTCCATGTTTGTATTGTTACCAAGACATCATTTAAATGTAAAGAGAGCACCCTGTTCCTGGGTTTTGTGCCTACTATGCCTTTAAATCCACTGGCAACTGACATGGAGTTTTGGTGTTCATCACTGACAGTGTACCTTCAAAAGTGATACCCAGGGCCTGCCCCAGTGAACTAACAGAACTCCAGCTCACCTTACAGAAATCAAACTTCCAGCTTCTAGCACTCTCCATGGCCCCACATAATCATAAAAACTTCCTGTCATTCCTTGAAAATATCCCTATAAACAATGACTCATTAATCCTTGACAACTTCAACTATCCTCCATAGACTGGAGTACCTACACTTCCAATGTAGGATATGCCCAATACCTCTTAGATCGAGTTAACAAGAACTCCCTGGATCAACTTGTCCTCACTCCCATTAGTAACAGGAACATTCTTGAACTAGTTTGCACAAATTTAGCTGTCCTTTTCCTTTCATTTCCTTTGGTCAGTCCCTTATCACTTATGTCAGGCCACTTACTAGTTACCTTTACCCTCAAAACATCAGCTCCCCTGGTAATTGACATCACCCTCTTTAGAGACTTCAAAAAGACAAGTCTTTTACAATCTATGAAGAAATCTTTAAATTCACCCACAAAAACTCCACAATTGGTCTTGGATATGAAGTCACCCACACTAAGGATCTTTATATCCATTTACACAAATGCATTGACAGCCCCTGGTAGTACTAAATATAGCAGTAAATTCATAGACAAACCACCCTGGTAGTCTTTAACAGAAGGAATAAACAGCTAAAAAAATTACAGAATAAGAGCAGAACTGCTCTGCATGAAGGTAGGATAAAAAAAAAACATCACTAAGAAACTGAAGACAACCATAAAGACCAGTAAAGCATTCCGTGAACTCAGGCTAGAAAATGCAAAATGTAGCTACAAGTCCTTTTTCAGTGATATTAGAAAGTTAAGAACTAATTCACAATACTGCTCCAAATGTTTCCATAATGATGGCTCCCATTCAAACCCAAAAGAAATTGCTAACATACCAGCAAACAACTTTGTTGCCAAATTCTCCCCAGAAACTATCATCCCAGTTTCAGCCATCTATGAGTCACTTCCCCTCTTCCAACCATCATCAAGGATCATGTCCTTAAGATACTCTCAAAGACCAAAAAACTTCTGCCATGGGTCCTGACACTATAACAGGCTGTCTACTAAACAGCGTCAAACATGCACTCACTGATTGTCACCTTAAATAGTTTAACCTAAGCCTTTACACAGGTTATGTCCCTGAATCCTGTTACACTGTGGTAGTGATGTCCCAGCAAAATGATGGACCTACTATAGACCCTGGAAACTACAGACCCATCAGCCTTATGAATCTTATCTGTAAAGCCATGAACTGTATTAATACTGACCTCATAAATCACATCAAAAATCGGATTAGTCTCAACCCACAGCAATTCAGCTTTGTAAAGGTTAGGTCATGCCTACTAAATCTTGTAAATGTCTTTGAAAAGGTCACACAGGCAGTAAACAATGGGCACACTGTCCATGCTGCCTGCCTTGATATGACCAAGGCATTTGACACTATACCACATAATGGAATTGTAAATAAGCTTATACCATTAAACAGTGATCCTTATGTGGTAAGATGGATAGCAAACTGGCTCAAGGACAGAATATTGTCACAGTTGGTGACACGTCCTCAGTCAGTGTGAAAGTGACCAGTGCTATACTTCAGTTAACTGTGCTGGTCCCTCACCTGTTTTGCACCTGCATTTAATTTTTTCTAACCTCAAAACTAATAGCAGTCTTTTCTGGTTAACCCAATGTGCTGATGACTGCAAGCTGGGTGCAGTTGTCAAATCAACTCAAGATGCTTATAACCTTCAGAATGAATTAACATTAGTCAACACCTGTGTGATCTGGATATCCCACCACTGCCAAACAATATGTGATGTGGATATCCCACCACTGCCAACCAATATGTGACGCCCCACCACCTCTGGGCCAGTAATCAAGGAGACTCAATCTTCACCACTGGCACCAGTGGGGGATGTTCACTTGGAGGATAACAGGTACACACACAGTATATCTAGATGAAGCTCTGTGCATCAAGCACAGTCAAGCACAATTTCCCTAAGAGCACAAGGGAAACACAGTCAGTCCAGGGCTGGTTTCTCCCTCTTTCTCCAGATCCCCAGTAAGACTCTCCACTGGCACAGCTATAGAGTTGAGATCTCAGCAGAGTATCCAAGCCAAGACCTCCAGCACCCTCTCTGTCCAATCAGTGCTTTGTGTCCCTGCCCAAGTAGCTGGCACACACACTCTTTGAGGTTTGATTTACACATACACACACACAAACACACACACACACACCTGGGGATGGCTGGCACAGGTTTACTAGCTATGCCCCCTTCTGCCCAGACTATAAAGTAGTTACCACTGACACCAGTCACTCCTTATTAGCTACTTTAGGGCCCTTAACAAAGGGTATCCAATTTTACTGTGTAATATTAACACGAAAACAAATGGTAGTTTGACCAAGAGCAAGGCTATTAGGAGTGTCCCACACAGTGTCAACAAATAAATATGCAAGTACTCTCAAAACTTAAATATCTCTACAGGGATCGGCCACAATTAAAGCTTTATATATATTTAATAATAAATAATAAAAGAACAATACAATGCTAAATATATATAATCAGTGACATCAGAGTTCAAAACCACAGGAAATATTTAAATAACATTGCAATACAGACTCACACAAATAAAGAAAAACAAAATCTAAGTTAAGCTTCACTATATTCCTAACTGTATCTAAGAGAGTTACTGTGTCCTAATAACTTACTTAAAGCAAGGTAGATGTGGTGAATGATTGTTATTGTTGTTGTCAGGTGCAAGACAGAATGCAGAATGCTCTGTCTCACTGAGAGACTTCTCAAAATAATATCTAAACTATTACTGCTGGGATAGCTTGCAGAATGACAATTTCTGGTCATCTAGTTCCCAGGCAAACCCCCATTGCTGGCAGGTAGCAGCATTTAGCATCTACCTGTAAAAATACATAAACACAGGCTTTTGCTTAGATCTTTGGCAGGTGCTGGAATTCATAAAACAATTGCATTCCTTCATGCTTCCGAAGTATCAATTAATTCACCCCAAAGACAATACAGAAAGTTTCCTAGTCCAGACTTTGTGCCTCTAGCTGCATGGAAACCTGTCAGATGCCCTCTTTATAGCATAGCCTATACAGTGATTTAATTTCAAATATTCTTCTAAAGTTTGCTGGACTGAGGTTAACCCTCCAGTTTCCTCTGTCAAGCATATACATTTAAACAGTTACAACAGTGCATGTACATTTCTGTTCTCTTCCAGTAGGGTACACTGTAGTTGCATTTTAAGCGCAAGCACTTTGCAAATACCTTTTCAACACAAACATCTGTATAGAACATTTTGATATACACATGGCATGCAGTTCTAATACATTTGTAACACAAGCATCTTATATAAATTAGTTTGATATTCACAAATGACATATAATTATTTACAAAATTCCAGCTAGCTGTGCTGGCAGTACCTCCTTTTGTCACAGGGGATATACTCTTTCCCCAATACTGTGGGATCTCAGGGTTGGAGTATATAATTAGCAATGAGTATGGGGATGCAGTGCTCTATATGGTGGTGTATTGGGGCTTGCCCCCCTGCAAAAAACATTGTTTTAAAGTTGTATGTTCCAAGATTATATCTCGGAGCATGTCCAATGCTATATCAAAATTTTTTCCAATTGTTTTATGTCGCCATTATCAACATTGACATTTTGGTGTTTCACTGTTGTTAAGCACACCCATATTTATATAGATAGATAAGTACACACATACATATTTGCAGTTTTGCAGGATTAGTTGAACATGTTTTGTCAGCTCCTATTTAGTCAACTGCTAAAAGCTATGAGGATACTGTTTTCCCTCATTGCAAGACCTTTGGTAGAGTTTGTTCTTGTGATGTGATGTTTTGTAATCCACTACAACATGTTTTGTGAGTTAGATGTGTGTGCCTCAACTTTTAAGAGCAGAAACATAACCATATCCAATAATCCAATATCTCTGCCAATACTAGAACCAGGGTTCTACATGTTCATAGATAAATAAAACATGGATTTTTTTTTCTTCTGCTTGTTTTGTTTGCAGATTCATGGAGTATTTATTTAATTCTACATGTTTAACCATGGTAGAGCACTGATTTAAGGAGTCCATTTTCAGGCCTGCTCAGTAATACAAATAATAGTGTGAAAATAGGCATACTTTAAATATTTGACACTGACTAGACAGCAACAGTAAGTGTGTATAAGGAATTAATGTTATAACATTATTTGTGAGAGTTTGATTTTATTATTATGTTTTTGTACATTGGCTTTGGATGTAATATGATTGATTTTACTGTACTCAAGGTGTTTCTGGTCTCTGTGTAGCTCATTTTGGTTTATGACATTCACAAAATGTTAACAGTCTTCAAATGCAGCAGCCATAGTGCACCTAAATGTTTTATGATGTGGTCAAGACATAGATAAATGTATCTTTTACTGGAGAATATGACTTTTCTCTAAGGGAGTCATTAGTGTCCATTGTAAATCTAGATAGATAGAGATATATGTATCATATGTCTATTGTCACACAGGCAATTACTTCCATATTTGCATGCAAACACAAATTTAATGAGTTGTACATAGCCCTGGATGTCTGGAAAAGAGCCCAAAAAAGTGGTAATAACTCTTGGTTTTCTTCTGTTCCAGATCACCTTTCCTCTGCTCATCTATTACACCTGCTATATCTATTATATATAATAAAGCATGAGTCATAGATACTGGTTGACATGGCAGAAGCAGGAATTTATTAAACCCAAAGTGCTGCATAAATAACCTGTTACATAGATGTTGAGTCATGGATTCATAAAGACAGTATGTCTCAATCAGTAAGGTAATTAAGATGTAACCTATTGATGAACTAATGTTACTTGTTTATGTACTACACCGCATGACCATATGTTTATATGTATATGTATATGTATATCTATATGTTAAAACAAAATAAGGCAAGTCCGTGTAGCGTTGACTTGTTTAATGTAATAACCTTCTTTCATGTATATCTATATGTATTTGTGTGTGTGTGTGTGTGTGTGTTTGTGCGCGTGTGTGTGCGCGCACACACACAAACGCACACATGCATGCAGACACGCACACACACATGCACACATGCACACACACACGCACGCACACACACACACACACACACACACACATACACACACACGCACACGCACACACACACACACACACGCACGCGCACGCACACACACGCGCACGCACACACACACACACACACACATATGCACAATGAGGTAATCCTTCTGAATGGTCTACAGTACTCATATTCCTAATTGTTATCAGTTCATTTTCATAAAGAATTTTCATACTCAAAAGTATCTTCTTACTTGATTCATTTTCCTTTCTAGCTGTGTATCTTTTACTAGGCAGAGGGAATTCAGCATAACATAAACTTATTCTTCTTGTCAGCTTAGTAATGCATTCTTTTCCTTGCCTGCAAATACAATCCTGTCAGCATGAATTGTTCAATGTAAACTTATCTGACCCTCTGCATTATTTACGATAAACTGTTGTCAGCAGTACGTTCAGTTGCATGGTCAGGGATGTGCAGCATTTGCCTGTGTCTTAACTGCAATATATTCCTTTAGATTACAATACACATGAATACATATAAAAAAAACACATTTTAGAGATGACTACACATTAAATATTCAGAGAAAGTAATAACATATTCATCAGTCATCTAACACTGCACATATTCTCCCTATAAAATCTCACAAGATCAAATGTTAAAAAACATTCAGGTGCATTCCCAATCTAGAATCGGTTTACCACCCCCCTATTATGTTAAGTGAATCAGTCAGTTGGGAATCAGAATATTAAAAATGTTAACAATTTTCAAACTTAAATAGTGATCAGAGCATCGGTGCTGTACACATACAACATAATTACTTTGTACAGATTATTGCTCATCCAGCCTAAAGACACACTGTCAGTGAGGGTCTATATTAAATCAGCGAACACTTAAAACAGTGAACACTGATTTATCGACCCTTTAAAATGAAAGCTAACAATCTCAAGGACACGGAACCGCAATTTTTTTCCCAGGGAAAAAAAATCGCTGTTCCAAAAAAAAAAAAAAAAAAAAAGTTCAAAACACAAGATAAAGTGGGGGGGCTTTGCCCCCCCCACCCCCTACTTAAATATACCAACTCCGAGATCACACCATAGTGGAGGAAATGGCAAAGTCCCAAAAACGGCCCAGAGATTTTTTTTCCCTGGGAAACAAAACGCTGTTCTGTGTCTTCAGGACTGTCAGCTTTTGCTTTTAAAGGGTCGATAAATCAGCGTTCGCTAATTTAAGCATTCGCTGATTTAATATAGACCCGTCAGTGATGCCTTACCATGCAGTCCATGATGAATGGCAGATATCTAATTGGTGTGCCACCTGTTACACTCCTGCATTGCTTCATTCTACATCTGTCTTTGACCATTGGCAGAGAAGTGTGAAGTGTGTCATGTCATTTTGAGTCAATGAATCTGTGCACACAGCTAATAAGACTGCCATAGCAAACAACATAGTTAATAGCAGCTGGAGTGAATCTGCACAGCAAATTGTATTTTTTTAATAAAATTTTATTTTATGTATATGTTAAACCTAAAATTAAGGGCAAAGTAGTGCTTGCATAGCACACATACACAGCATTGTTTACATCTTGTAGGGTATAATTAAGTAATTTAAATGTGGCAGTCTAGTGTGCAGCCTCCAGTATAGGAGTTGGCAGGACTTATAAATGTAGGTGTTTCATATTATTTCATGGTGGTATTTTATACCTGCTGCAAGGATTATCGTATTCCAACAGTGAAAGGTAAAAGTGTTAAGTTATTTTAATGTGTTTAATATCAACCCTGTCCAGGGTCAGCAAGTAGTGGTATTTACAGTCCTTTATCTGTGACATTAGTATGTATTCTTAGGCAAGAAATGTGCCCCTTAACTCACAAATAAAAGCACATTGAGTATAAGATTATTACTGTGCAGAACACTTTTAAATATTTGAGACTTTTATGAAATGTGCCAGGAGCTTGTATTGCTGATGTGAATAATCTTGCCTTCTGCCTTCACGCTGCATGTAACTGTAGCTGTGTTATATTGCTTTGATACTGTTACAATAACTATTTTTATGTAGGTATGAAAACTGATACTATCTACTATATCTGTCTGTATTTTATAACAATATAAAAAGTTACATTTATCCTAGGCCGTTCCATGTAGTATTGGCATGGTCTGAAAAAGTATCATGCAATCAACAGACTGGTCATTGAAAACATAAATAAAATATTTAACTTTTGTATAATGCAAGCATTTAACTGTGAATGGTATTGCAGAATTTATCCTTGACATGCGCACTCAAGTACCTTGGCTCCATTATAAACACACATCACTTGAGCTGCAGGTGATTGCAATGCTAATCCACACCTGGTTGTACTTTATTATTTAAAAATCACCTTGTAAATCTTTTTGAAAACATCATATTTTAAAATGTACACTAGAATAAATGGTGTTGCACAATCTGGCTTTATAGCATAAAGCTTGGGCTCATCTGTCAGCATCTTTTAGGGTAATGAACTCAATTTTTTTGTATTATCATGTACATAGACAAGTATTTCAAGTTCACACCTGTTCTGTTGCAGTGGAAAATTATTGTATTATGAAAACTGAAATAAGTCAGTGTGTCTGTTCATAGAGAAAGGAATGCATGTCTGTATGTATGTATGTATATATATATATATATATATATATATATATATATATATATATATATATATATATATATTATTCAACTTTTTGCTATAGTTAGATCTGTTAATATTTAATTAATAAAAGAGAACATAAACTGTATTGTTGCATTCAGTGAATTACCTTTTTTTGTACCACCAATTAGCATTTTCACCTGACTGGCAAAAATGTTCAGTCTTTTCTTCAGTAGAAACTAACCGTCATAAAATTAAGGACGTCTGTTGAATATTCCTGAGGTAACATTACTGAGAGAAAAACTAAATTTATTTGGGCCATTGTTTCAGTAAAATGTTTACAAAGGATATTTTTTATTAAAAAATTAGCCCAAATAAATAAAAACGGACTAGGGCAAAATGTAACATGACACTTCACTCACTGGATGCCACAATGCACTATAAAGTGTGACAAAACACTTAAAATATTATATATTAGGTAAATGTCATGACAGATAAAATGTAATTAATCAAGCAAAAACAGCACATAATGTATACAAGTTTATCAAAGCTATCATTTTTGTGTGGGCTTTATTTTCACTATTGTTTTTCAATAATAAGGTAATAACATATGTAGCGGATATAATGTCTTTATAACTGTATGTTAAAGTTTCCTTTAGCCCTGTAAAATCAGATGTAAATTCAGAAGCTCTTGGTTTGCATGTTGAATTGTAACAATATACTTACATAGCTGATAGGCCATTTTCATTCATTTGTAGGTTCAGCACATTTTACTTTGTATTAAGTAGGTATGAGCAGAAGGCTGTTTCATAATATACTTCATTAAATATGGATATAATGCTGTTGATTTAATAACACAGATGAGTTTAAAGATGTCATCTACATTATAGCAACCATTATTGTAAATTGTCTTCAGTTTACGGGTACCACGTGAATTTGACACAAATAAAAAATCTCATTGAAGACAATATACAAAGTATTTGCTTTTTGTTATTCATTTCCAGATGTAGGTGACAGTGGATTAATTGAGATTTACATGCCAGGATTCGTAAAGATGAGCTGCATGTCTGTGTAAGGCCTGCACATGAAGGTGACATTGTGAGGTACATGAAGTTCTCATTGCACATAAATATCCTGGCTGTAGCATCTTGGACAATAAACCCTACTTAGCTCCACCCTGATATTATAAAGAGATAGAATGGAAGACCTGTAGCTGATTGAGCATATCTCATGGTACGTAGTAGAGCAGAACAACAAAAAGATATAGCATGTACCCATGCATCGGTAACATGCAACGGCAGTACAAGGTTAGGCCATGTACAATCCTGACAACAGTACAAGCCAGTATGTGGAACGTTATGCTAGTAAGTGCTACACAGTGCAGCATTCCTGTATAGAACAGTACATGAATATTATTCAAGATGTGACTAAAATCATTGAGCCTGTAACAAAAAAAAATAACCAGAGATCCTGTAGAGGTATTAGAGGTATTTCAGAAATTTTATAAAAATTTGAATAAATCAGAGAAATTGGGAAATAAAGAAAAAGCACAAATGGAAATATTTATGGAAGATTTAAATTTGCCAAGGTTAGAGGTAGATGAGTCTCAACAACTAACGTTTAAGATGGGAGCTGAGTTAAAATGGTGATGGAAAGCCAATCTGCAGGAAAGTCTTCAGTAATAGCTGGTATTCCTGTAGAAATTTGGAAGCTAGGAGGGAAAAAAAGTGAAAAAAAGTGATAAGTATCTGAAAAGTTTTGTTTAACAGTATTTTAAAAGGAGGGGAAGCACCAACATCCTGGGAAAAAAATCTGCGATGACTGCAATACCTAAAGATGGTACAGACCGATCAGATTCAGCTTCATATAGGCCCATTTCAATTTTAAACCATGATTATAATAAAATTGTTTATGTCTATAATGGCTAAAACAATGGCCAATGTATTGCCAAATTTGATAGATATGGATCAATGTGGTTCTGTGGAGGGAAGGCAAACATCTGACAACATTAATAGAACAATGATGATCCAGAGGGAAGCAGAATGTAAGAAAATACCACTGTTGTTGATGAGTCATGATGCAGAAAATCATTTGACAGAGTAAACTGGAATTTTATAAGTAGCCAATGGAAGCATTTGAATTCCCTGATACAATAATAAGGATAATTAGGAGTATATTTATGAGAGATTGGAGGTAAAAATCCAACTGCTGCATGCCAGGCTGCTCGATTCCTATAGCCTTTCTCAGCATCAAGCCTAGATCATTGCAAGCATCCACTTTTTTGAATGTTGCATCATATGGACCCAGAAGCTGCTGCCTGAAGTGGTTGTGAATGTGATAACAAAATACATGTATCTCCTTCACACACCATGCAGGAAGCCTATGGCTGCAAATGCTACCATCCAGCTCTGTTTTGCATAATGCTAAGCA
The DNA here is from genome assembly GCF_019279795.1 of Protopterus annectens. NCBI lineage: Eukaryota > Metazoa > Chordata > Ceratodontiformes > Protopteridae > Protopterus > Protopterus annectens. The sequence goes on from NC_056733.1 coordinate 1,411,283,568, forward strand.
CAAAATAATATACCAAAATGGTAGCAACTCTTATAAGTGCATATAACCAAGAACCTCATACCATGGAAACATTCACTGCTCAGCTGTGTAGTGCATGGGCAAGCATGCACCTCTCATACTAACATTGGGAACTTAAGGAAACACTAAGGGTGCTATGGATATGCTGCTCATTATGGGTCCACTACATAAAAGTAGAATTAAGTGATTCATAGTCACTCAATAGAGGAGGACTCATTTGCCTACATAGTCCATAGAAAATATTTAAATTGCCCCAGGCACAATTGTGCAGCCTGCAACTTAGCTAGATGGGACTCTCAATCCTCAGACTGTAGTATGACATTGCCTGTGTAAGTAGCAGCAGTATATCTGATATGAGGCTGTAGGACTGTATCCATTAATCTCTGAAAGTTTAAAGGGGCACCACATAGTCCAAAGGGAAGGGCAATATATATATATATATATATATATATATATATATATATATATATATAAGTAGTGGTTCTGGCCCAGAATTTGTAGTTATTGGCTGTTTGGGCAATCTCTTCCATCTCTCTAAACTTTCTGATTTGAAAACCTGTATTTGCACTTGTTTCTGTCCTGTAACTCATCTAGTGCAAATACAGATGCTTAGTTTTAGCACTTAAATTTGCTTGTTCATGCTCAGCACTTGTTCAGAACTTGTAAGCACTAAATAAGCTACTATTTACTATAGCACTCTATTTTCCTCATTACCTAGAGGAAAACAATTTTTGTACTTATTTTTCTAACTTGCGTAGAGAAAAACAGCTCCCACAAAGTCTGCGCTGTAAATTTTCCCATAGAACTAGGCAAGCCTCAACTCAAGTGCTTCAGATCAGCTGCTCTTATTACAGCACTTGCAAAACAGAAATCAGCACTTGTCCAAATCTCCTAGACAGCACTATTATTTTCCAAATCTCCTAGACAGCACTATTATAATATAGCATAAGACCCTCGATCGTCCGCAGGACTTAAGTTCAATTTACTCTTCAAAGCATGTCCAGAGGTCAGCTTCAGGTGTACTCTCCAGTTCATCTGGTGGAATTGGGCATCCTGAGGCAGTGTCACAACTGCCTCATGTATACAGACAACCCTCTCCTCTTACCTCTAGACACAAACACTTGTGAGAGATGCAAATACACAGCCAGACTGGAGGCTAAGCGCTCTCAACCCATGACTGTAACAAACAGTCAAGAGGATAAGGGACACACTTGCATCACACCACCTGTCACACATGAATCTACAAAACAAGCACTGGCAAAACATATGCATAAATACACAAAAACATATTCAGAGGCATTAGGTACCAATCTGAAAAAGAAACAGTGCCCTCCAAAGCAGACAAGCAAGCAACCTGCACCCCCAAACACAAGCCAGAAAACACATAATTCACCTCAGCAGTGTGCCTCACAACAGCCCTTAAGGCAAAACACCAAACCTAACACACTCGTAATAGGAGACTCTATAGTAAGGCACATGGATGTTCCACTTACCAGGCTGAACAAGGAGAAGGTTACTGTCAGCTGCCTGTCGGGTGCTCAGATCTGCCACATAACACAGGCACTTAGGTCACTCCAGAACAAGTACAAGTATGATGCTGTCATTGTACATGTTGGTGTGAATGATCTAAGACGTACCTCCCTGGACTACATGAAAAGAGACATTGAGGAGCTCTCTGATCATGTAGCCCAAGCTGGTATGACCCTGACCTTGAGTAGCATACTACCTTCACCTAGAATGATACCACAATACAAAGATAAAATTATCAATTTCAACAATTGGATAAGCTTCTGGTGTCATTCTAAGGGGATCCAGTGTCTGTCTGCCTGGGATGACATGATAGACAAGCCTCGCTGTTTTGCCAGAGATGGGTTGCACCTGTCACCCCTAGGTTTTCGAATATTGGCCAAGGCTCTTGCAGTCCCCATAGTGCCTTTTTTAGGCAAGGCTCAAAGGACAAACCAACCACCGTAACCAGCACAGGTAACCAAAAACTAAGGGTAATGCTACTCAACGCTAGAAGTCTCAACCTCAAAATGCACACACTCGAGGCTCTCCTCAGCATGGAGAAAATCAATGTTTGTGCAGTGACAGAAACCTGGTTCAAGGCTCAAGAGAGCACCCCAGCACTGCCAGGTTACAATTCGTATCATACCTTCCGGCCTCAGTTACCGGATCGCAGTACAAAGGGTGAAGGTGTATCCATATTCATCAAAGATACCCATATCTCCAGGTTAGTAGCGCAGCATGATGCCGCAGAGATCATCCATGCGCAACTATCAGCAGGCAAAACCACATTTCAAGTCATAGCCAGTTATAGATCACCCACCATGTCCCAAGATGCTCACTCTGCATTCCTTGAGACATTGGAAAATATAAAGGTCCTACCCAACACCATAATCTTGGGTGATTTCAACTACCCTGGTATAGACTGGGTGAACTACCAATGTTCCAACTCCTATGCTCAGCAATTCATAGAATTTATAAATTCAAATGCCCTTGAACAACTAGTATGTTCCCCCACTAGAGGGGACAACATATTGGATTTAATCATCACAAATATGGGCACCCATTGTACCACACTCGTTATCACTCCCTCCTTGGTCAGATCCGACCACAAACTGATAACCCTGGACATCCTCACCCTTCCACCTCCCCCAGTCAAAGAAACCATAGTCAAAAACCTTTCCAAAGCAAACTTCAAACTACTTGCATCCGAAGTGGAAAGCTTCACTATTCCCTTGCAGAAGGATAATGATATCCAGGATGCGGAATCCTACACCAAGGCACTCTATATGCATCTTCAGCATTGCATGGACCGTGCTATCCCAAATAAAACCAAGACTCCTTCCTCAAGCAAGAAGAAACCAGTCTGGTGGACCCTGGCCATAAGCAAACTTTACAATAAAAGGAGGAGACTTATACAAAAAAAGGCCAAATCTCAAGTAGAAAAATCATCCCTGATCAGCATTAGTAAGAAATTGAGGGCCCTCATCAAGTCAACTAAAGCTAATTTTGAAAAGAAAGTTGCCAAGGATAACCATAAGGCCTTCTATGGCTACATCAAAAAACTAAATGGCAATGCTCAGGTCTGTTCTGAGCTAGTACAAAATGGAACAAAATACAGTGACCCTTCTGACATTGCCAACATCTTGGCTGACAGGTTCAGTGCAAATTCCCCTCACCACCTACAGGGCCTATTACCATTCCAGGGGATTGTGTAAGTCCAATTATTACTGATACATTGGTTAACAAGGCTCTATCTAAAGCTAAAAACACTGCCTCCATGGGGCCAGATGGTGTCCCAGGCTGTGTCATACGTGAGCTCCAAAAGGAATTAATCCCACATCTTAATACCCTGTTCAGTCTCAGCCTCTCCACAGGATATGTGCCCATAGAATGTTGCACGGAAACAGTGGTCCCGCTACACAAGGGTGGGGCCAGAACTGACCCTGGGAACTACCGACCAATAAGCCTGACCAGTCTGATCTGTAAGGCTATGGAGCGAATTATTATGGAACTCATAAATGGAGAGATTGGGAACCTCCAGTCTCTGGACCCCACACAGTTCGGCTTCGTCAAGGGCAGATCATGCCTCCTGAACCTGGTGGATTTCTTTGAGACAGTTACTCAGGCTATAGATAAGGGAAAGAAGGTACACACGGATTACCTTGACCTTGCTAAAGCATTTGACACCATTCCCCATTCAAGTATTATTGATAAGTTCACCAGCCTGGGCATAAACCCTTATGTCACAAGATGGATCGCAAACTGGCTCTCAGACAGATCCCATAAAGTAAAAGTAGCGGGATCTGTGTCCGAATCCAGACCAGTAATGAGTGGTGTGCCTCAGGGCTCTGTCCTGGGGCCCCTCCTGTTTGGCATATACTTCTCAGAAGTACAAGCAAGCACGGAAGGGCTGTGGCTGACTAAGTTTGCGGACGACTGCAAACTGGGTGCTATAAAAGAGTCTCCGGCCGACATGGAGATCCTCCAGAAGGGCCTAAATGAGACTGATGCATGGTGTCAAAGCCATGGTCTCAAGCTAAATGCAAAAAAATGCGTAGTAATCCCCTTTGGAAAAAACAGAGTACCCGCAAACTACAACATCGGAGGTAATCCCCTGAAATCTGAGGAAGAAATAAGGGATCTAGGGACCCAAGTAGATAGTCAGCTTTCCTTTGATAACCATGTTGCCAAAGTGGTTAGAAAATCCTTCTATGTGACCCATCTGATCAGGAAAGGGTTCGCATCAAGTTCTAAGGATGTAATGGTGCCCCTCTAATCTTCCCTCATCAGACCCATTATTGAGTACAATGCACCGATTAGAATGTACCTGGCTAGATATCTCCAGCAGCTGGAGAGACCACAGAGGTACCTAACCAAGAGGATTACTGGCCTCAAACAGTTGCCCTATGCAGCACGATTGAAAAAGCTAAGACTGTTCTCTGTTGCATACCGCTTTCTCAGAGGCGATCTCTGTCTAATGTACAGAGCCATGTCCAACCCAGAATTGTTGAACATGCTCCATCTTAGCAAAACCAAATCTACTCGAGCTACACGCTCTAAGGATATAAACCTCAACACAACAATGAATAGAACATGCTGGAGGGATAGAGTCCCTTCGCAGAGACTTTGATTACTATGGAACAGGGTCCTGATCTACATAAGACAGAGCCCCTCACTATCACTCTTCAAGAGGAACCTTGATGAGTGGATGGATAACAGAAAGTTCACACCGGGGATCACACCAACAGCACTACTAGATAGGGGCCAAGGGTACTAGCTGCTAGTACAAGGGTCTAGGGAACTACTAAAGGGGCAGTGAATAACGCACAACATGGCTGGGCTAATATATGCCTTCGGCAGATAGCCCAGTACCAACCTATGAACCTATACATACTGGAGTAAGCTGTCTGGTGTTGAAAAGGCTATCCTTTCTTGTACTTGCATTACATCTGATGTGATCAAGAATCTTACCTTCTCCTGTGATTCTGTTAATTCATCAAGCCCAGATATTCGTTAGCTGACAAATTTCAAAATGCTGTTCAGCTTCCTAAAATTATTACAGAAACTGATTGTTCCATCAGGCTTTGGCCCAACTCAGTGAGTCGATTCCACTTACTCTTTGAGTTTTCTATCACCCCATCTTAAACAATTTTGTAGTTCCATTTACACAGCCTTTCTTTGTGACTGTGGTATTCTCAAAGATTTTAAGTTATCCTTTTTCCCAGGAATAGTCTCCATATGGCATTAAATCAAACCTGTTCTGCAAGGAAGTCCTGAAAACACGTCTTTGTTCCTTAACAGAACCTCCTTTATTTCTTCTTTCTGCAGTTTAGACTTGAGGTTATCTACAGAGCTACTGTCATAGATGTTGGTTTTCTTTCCTCACCAGATCTGCTGAACACTGCTGCTAAACTAACTACAGAGGCTTGTGCTCCTTCCTTGGAGTCTATATATTGAACTTTGCCATTTTAATCATATTTTGTAAGGTGGTATAATGTTCTATGATTTCCTTTATGTGGTATTTTCTCTTCTTCCCAAGACAAATATTAGGCTATCAGTCTCCAAACTACTACAAGCCTACCAATAACCAGAAGTCAGAATCTAACCGTGTACTTTGTATTTCTCAGGTAAAGACCTTAACTGTTATGCCAACCCCCCCCCCCCCCCCATAAAAAGTTTACAGAAAACTTCATAGCCGAATTGATTCTGCATAACTGTGTCTCATAGGTAAGTACTAAGCAATCGTCTGTAGACCATTGCAAGCCTAGTCAATAACAAGAGGTCAGACTCAAACCCTGTACCTTGTAACTGTAAGATGAAGCCCTTAACCATTATGCCAACCCTCTCAATATTTAACAATCCCTTAGTGTGTCTACTATATAACAATTCAAGAGCAATGACCCTACAGTACTGAGGCTTGTGGAATATCTGTAATGACAAACGGCGTATTAATTTGTCCCAGGTTTTTCTGTTTTCCTCAATAACTTTTCTCAGCATGGATTTTAATGTTTGTTTAAAGCACTCTACTAACTCATCTGTCTGGGGATGTTACGCTGAGGTTTTTAATGTTTGAACCTAAATTTCTGACACAGTTGGTACATTATTGTTGCTATAATTTGAGTCTCCTGGTTGGTGAGTATTTCCTTAGGTATGCCTACTCTGGAAAATAATAAAGACTAATTCTCTAGCTAATAAATTAATCACTAGCCTTAAACAGGAAAATAGCCTCAGGGTTCTTAGATGCATAATCTAAAATAATCGAAATGTATTAAAACCCATTGCTGGATTTTACCAATGGCCTAGCACCCTCCATAGCAATATGCCCAAATTACTATAATGGACAATAGAACTATATTATTTTTAAAGCCTGGGTGGGGAACTATCTTAATACATTCAGAGCATCCAGCGTAGAAGATCTTAACTTCTTTCACTATTTGTGGCCAGAGAAACCTGTGCTTTAGTCTTGTTCATTTCTACGTCTTCCTAACTATATCACTAATTTTCTAAAAGGAATGGGAGCTAATAGTTGGCGCACTATTTCCTGTCTGCCTTTGCTGACTCTGCACAATAAGTAATTTTGTAATTTAAAACATGAGTAGGAAGTGAGAACATTTTGTTCAATTTCTTTTGCTATGACTCTAGCAATATTTCCCTCGCTGTGTTCAGAGTGTTATCTTCCTGCTGTGCCTTTTTAAAGTTTATCCAACTTACCTGGAGGTCAGCCAGCTCTGGAGTTTTTAAGAGTCAGTCTGTCATGAGGTAGAAGGCATTGCCTGTTCTACAACACAGGCAAGGATGTCTCAGTATCTAACGCTTCTTCTAAGAAAAGCAGCTCGTATTAGTACTTTTTAGTATAGTTATCTCTATCTTACTCATTTCTTCTTGCTATTTTCATTGTTAAACATAATGAACAGAAATGTCTGTCTTCTTTTTAGGGGTCATGTATTCTGACAATGGGAATATCATTAGGATGCTGTTCAGTGGTATCTTGTTTCTCCGCATACACTACCTTATTTTTCTTTCCTTCTTTAGGTTGCTGTCTTTGTATCAGGCTGATTCAGCACAACCTTTTCATTTTTTTCCCTCTCATCTTGCTTTCTCTCTGCAAATGGTGTCTCCGAATAAAATTTATCTTCAGTTTTACTTGTTTCCCTACTTACAGATACCTGTTCCCTAGAGTCTTCCCTTACTTGAGTTTTCTCACACTAACAGAAATAGGTTTATAACTCTGACAGGTAATGTTTCTTCTTTAACAACACCAGTGAAGTCTTGCTTAATGTTGGGTTTCTCCTCCTCACCACTCACCTGCTGCATAGAATTCTCAGTTTTGGCGGCTTTTTGTTTTAGCTCAACAGTGAGGTTAAAATTCTGCCAGGTTGTGCATTCTTCACACTTCTTAACTTCACACTCCTGAAATACAATATTTCAGTAATTGATTCATTTTTCTTAATTTCAACTGGTCATTTCTACTTCCTGCCTTACAATAGTTCCAGTCTGCAATACTTTACTGTATAATCTCCTTCCTTCTGCTGTCTCTGCTCCTGCAGGTTGTTCTGCTGGAGGTATATGCTAACATATCACTTTAAATGGTGCAGATTCTTCATTCCACTGTAACCTTAGCCAATGTTTGCACCTTTGGAGCTTTTTAACAATATTCATTGATCGTTGTTAGACTCGTATATTCTTATGAGTGTAGCAAGTAATTGCTTCCCCTACCCCCTTTTTGGGTAAGGCAGAGTTGTATCTGTAGGATTATTTACTTGCTAGTTCCCCATCTCACACAGATGAAGTAGTCTGTCAAAAGGAATGCCTTCTCACCATTGCCTCCACATATCTATAAAGTGGGAAAACATTTCCTGTTATTGTATCTGTCACGCCCCTGCACTGGCCCAGTAATCAAGGAGCATCAATCCTTACCACTGGCAACAGCTAGAGGACGTACACACTGAGAGGAAGACAAGTACACACACAATAAAGTGCAATTTCCCTTAAGAGCACACAGAGATCACAGTCAGTCTGGGTCTGATTTCTCCTTCTATCTCCAGATCCTCAATAAGATTCCCAACTGGCACAGCTATAGGGGTAAGATCTCAGCCGAGGGGCCAAGCTAAGACCTCCAGCACCCTCTCTGTCCAACTAATGCTTCGTGTCCCTGCCCAAGTAGCTGATACACACACACACACACACACACACACACACACACACACACACACACACACACACACACACACACACACACACACACACACTTTGAGACTTGATTTATATACAAGCACACACACACACACACACACACACACACACACACACACACACACACACACCTTTGGAAGGCTGGCGCAGGTTTACTAGCTATGCCCCTTTCTACCCAGACTATAAGGTACTTCCAGCTGCCACCAGTCATCTCTTTATCAGCTAATTAAGGCCCTTAACAAAGGGTGTCCAATCCTACTGTTTAATGTTACTAATAATCCAAATGGTAGTCTGACCAAGACTTACAAGGCTATTTAGGAGTGGCCTGTACAGTGTCACCAAATACATATGCAGGTACACTAAGAGCTTAAATATGTCTCACAAATATCAGCCACAAAGACAGGTTTAAATATATTTAATAATAAGTAATTAAAAACAAGACGATACTCAGAAAAACACAGTTACTTCAGAGTTCAAAATCACAGGAAATAGTTTAAAACAACATTGCAGGACAGTCTCAAATAAATACAGAAAACATATAAACTAATCTTTAGTATATTCCTATCTATATCTAAGAAGATATACTATGCCCAGAATCTTACTTAAAAATGAGTGCAGATGATGATGATGATGAGTGCTTGTTCTTGCTAGGTCCAAGACAAAATGCAAAATGCACAGTCTCTCTCTCTCTCTCTCTGAGAGTTCTTAAATTAACATCACATTTTACTGCTGGGTTAGCCTGGATGACATTACTTTTTGTCTCCTGACTTCAGTTCCCAGGCTAAACATAAACAACAGAATTTTAACATCTCTGTGTTAAAAATACATATCTCTCAGAAGAGTGCAGATGCTAGAAAGTCATAAAGCAATAAAACAGTTTTTACATTTTAAGCCCAGTAACTAATTCTCTCCTAGACAATAGAAAAAACTTCTAGCTCTAGACATCATGTCTCCTTGCTGCATTGAAACTAACTTTTATAGCACGTCATAGACCACTTAATTTCAACTTATTTTCTTGAAGTTTTGTAGGTTAATCTTCTATGTTCCAGTGGGGTATGCTGTGGTTACATTTTTGAAGGTCAGTACATAACATACAGTTCTGTATAAATCATATCAATATTCATAAATGGCATAGAATTATTTACAAAACTCCAGATAGCTGGGCTGGCAGCATAACACCCCCATCCCCCGAAAACTCAAGCTAGTTTTTCAAGTGACCCTTGTGATTGCTTGAGAGGGTTCAGCCTGTCTGAGAATACTTTACCCCATTCCCTGTCTTGAGACCCCATCTGCATTGGCATTGCTAGCCCCACTGTGGTGCTGCACTGTCATATCATATGCTTGCAACCCTAGGCTCCACCTTAGTAGCTTGGCATTTTGCTGGCTGGTTCAATGTAGCCATGTTAAGGGATTGTGGTCTGTAACTACATTGAATTTCCTTCCATAAAGATAAGGCTGAAGTTTCTGCAATGCTCACACTATGGTTAGGCATTCCTTTTCTACAGCTGCATACCATTCCTCCCTGGGTCAGAGCCTACAACTGAGATATACCACTGGGTGCTCTTCTCCCAGTGGGTTATGCTGTGGTTACATTCTTGAAGCTCAGTACATAACATACACTTCTGTATAAATCATATCAATATTCACAAATGACATATAATTATTTACAAAATTCCAAATATCTGAGCTGGCAGCATAACAGTATCATATGTTGAACTGGAGACTACAGCAAGAGGGTTAATCAGTGCTGATTTTAAAAGTTGTCAATGGACTGACATGGTTCTGATCATACTGCCTGGATCTAATAGCCCTTGGAGCTCCTTGCCATGAGTTAAGACCTTGTACTTAATTAACTAAAAACAGCACAACATCAAAAGGCTGTATCTGCTCTTGCAGGTAATTCATCATATTCCATAGGCACAACATCATTGATACCAGGCTGTTCACTGAATACAGTTGTCACAGGTAACAATGTTACCATTTCTAGTATACAATTCGGTTATGTTTCCTTTTTCCACACTTAAAGCACATAATGTCTATGTCAGTACTTTCTGTTTGCTACCAGAATTGCACATTTGCTTTACTATGGGTCTGTACAGCTCGACTGTAAACATAGTTCCATTGCATAGCAATTTTTTTTATCAGTACAACATGTTCAGCATCCATAGGGTCAGTCTGAAACACCCACTTTCTTAATGAAGTGGGCAAAGCCATGCCTCTTTTAAATTAGTCAGTGTCTAAACACTGCTTGCTCTTAGGATCTAACTTTAAGTACATGTTTAAATCACATACCTGAGATCTTAGGAGAACATGTTCAACTATGAAATGTATGATTGATCTTCATCATACCTCTCCACATCAAAAAGCAAGAAATTTGGACAAAGGTATGCATAATAGGGACACAAAGGCCCCAAAATACAGACAATTTTAAATACTGCTCTTACAAACTTAGAAAGTTGACAGAATAACAGGTTTTTCATTAACGTAAATTATCTGAAGGATATGGAACCTAAACCTTAAATGTCTGTCATTTTTCTTTTGTGACTTCAGTCCTCAATGATTTGACAGAAAACCAGAATTTTATGAGTAATAGACCAAAACTATGAGGCAACAATTTGGACATTCTGCAAAAATCTGTACCGTGGAGAGGGACTGTTTCACTGCAGTGCTGCTTAAGAGGTAAAATGGTGGTTTTAACAGTACCTGTCATGCTAAAACTATTTTATAAACTGAGAAACATAGATTCTTGGCAGTGATTATTAAGAGATAGCCTTGCTATGCATTTTTAGAAACTAGGCAAAAATGTACTGACTTGTATAAGATCATGCAAGGTGCATGAATTATAATAGTTACAAATTTTGTTTGGTTAGAGTCCTTATTGTTGATATACACTTTGCTAGATTATGTAACAGTTTCATCACCCCAGCCTGTTATTATAGTTTAAAGTGTTGTAACTATAAACATGCTAATTAATTTAATTTAGCTGTACTAGGGTCAGTATGTTAACCCTTGGCTGAACATTGTGCATGAGGTTTATGTCCCTAGGATGAGTTAGACCTTAATGATCATCCCTGTACTTGAATCACTGTATGTATATTTTAAAGTTAAACATGGTAAGCATTTTATATCTAAATGCTTATTCCTTGTACTTGGCACACTATGTCCTTAAAGGTCTTGGTACTCCAGTTTGATTCCTAGCTGATTTGCCTTCTCTGCAGAGTCTGTAAGTCCTTCCTGTGCACATGTGAGTTGTTACTAGGGTCTGGACCCCCCCAAATCACAGACATGTGCTGCTGATAGTTGAACCAATGATTTTCCAAACTAGTCACATGTATGTGCACGTGTGTGTGTGTGTGTGTGTGTGTGTGTGTGTGTGTGTGTGTGTGTGTGTGTGTGTGTGTGTGTGTGTGTGTGTCTGTGTGCACGTGCGTGCATGTGTGCGTGCATGTGTGTGTGTGTGTGTGTGTGTGTGTGTGTGTGTGTGTGTGTGTGTGTGTGTGTTTCTTGTGGTGGATTGGCATTCCTTCTAGAAATGGTTAAATGTCTTATATACATTGTTTTCCCAGACAAGTTCCACCTCCCCTAGGATCCTGAATAACTTAAAGTGGTTATTGGAGAATAAATGAATGAATGATTCTGGGTCTTCTCTATAAACTGTGCCTTTGCTCAGGTCATAGCTGAAAGGGGCCCATTTTGAATCGGTCTGCATACTCATTTAATAAACAAACAGTCAGATAATATTCATTCAAGTTTGTACTGATACCAACTGCTGAATTACTGTGCTGAATGAGTCTTACTCACTCACTCAAGATGCTTACTAATATCTGACTATCCTAGCATGATATGCCATGGGGAGTGATGATTAGGGACCTTTCTGCAGAATGCTTAAAAAACAGTAAAAAGTCGAAATTTAAAGCAAGCAAGAAAATCAGAAATGGTGTGTGTGTGTTTGTCTGTCTGTCTTCTATAGCTGAGATACTAAGTTTTAAGTAATGATTAATGAAACCATCTTCTGACATTTAATATACTGTCAACAGGGCTGCAGAAGGAATCTTTTTAAATTAAGCGCCATAGATAAAATAGCTTTGTCACAAAGCTTAGCTAAATTCAGACTGCAGAGATTTCCAGATGGTTCTGAGATGGAGAGATCAAAATACAAATGGATCAATAACGGAATTGTTTTGACAGCTCAGGGCAGGCTGCAGCATGTGACTATGGTGAGTCATCACTACTAGAGCTCCTGCTAAAGCAAAGGTCACCATGAAATCTATCAAGGCATGCTTCAGGCTATACCTAGAGATGATTTCATTTGTTTTCTAGCTGAGCCTTCTAGTTCAGTCCCAGTGGAAAGCACATAATGAGCTTATCTAATGACAATTATTATTTCTATCTAAGGTTATAATTAACTGCTTGCGTATTTAACTAAAATGAAGAGTATCCTTTTAGTAAGTTACTAAGTATTGTTACAATATTCTGTGGTCATATTACAAACACGTACACATATGCGCGCGCACACGCACGCACACACACACACACGCACACACACACACACACACGCACGCGCACGCACACACACACACACACACACACACACACACACACACACACACACACGCAAAGAGAGTCCTCTGCTTAGGTGATGCGTGAATAATAGAAATGAAAGGATAACAGTCGTCCTTATTTGAGACTTGAATCCAAGACATCTTTCTGTAATTTTTCACAGTTCTGAATGTAAATGTTATTTAACGCTATATAAGTATGCAGAGAAGGCAATGGAAGGTCCACCTACCTAGGTCATCACCTTATTACAGCTGCCCCTCACCTTCACCACTCTCTTCCACTTGTCCTTGAAAACTTTAAACCCCACATTAGAGGTAAAATGTACTAAGCTCATTGTAGGATTGTACTACCATCCTGAAGAGGTAATATTTCTTTATGCCAGTCTGATATGTTCCTTCGTCAAGCTGCTAATCATGTCCTCACCTTCATCACTGTCCTGCTTGTTTTCATTCTTTACTACCAGTCCTCCACTGATGATGTAAGAATTCATATGCAGGCAAAAAAGTGAAAGATACCCCCTTCGATATAGATAAGACTAGCCTTCATCATTTCAATTACAATTCATAATTGCAAGGAGGGATTATAACAATTACCAAGAAATGAAACTCTGTGAGCCATGCTTTCACATTTCCTATGGTGAGTGAATCAGTGGTGGATGGAAAAGACTGTAAGATTTAGTGAGTACAGAGGATCACAGCACATGGTGCAATGCATGTGCATATAGAGCCATCGTTACCAGGCCAGTCATGTCAGAATAGAGTCAAGATCAAGGAGTATTATGCATGTGAATTTCCACCAGATGATGTGAGATAATAATCAATTAAATAAAGTCAAAAGTAAAGATGACTGCTAATAAACCACCTTAGAGCTCCCCTGAAAATACAAAAAAAAGGAATTGTTCAAGGATCATTGAACATAACTTGTTTATTTTGTTTGCTGATTTTTGTTTTTAATCAAAATGTACTGCAGAGATCCCTTAATAATATGCCTCATGTCACTGTAGAGGTTATTCCATTTGACATCATCCAACTAAAAACTCATTTTGCAGATATCCATATCCATGAATGTACAACAAAAGCCACCTTTGAACTTATTTTCCTCCACTTATTATGCCACATATGTGTTCCTTTCTTTTCCAGTTTGTAACTAACCTCTTAGTCTTACTATGTAATTAAGTGGAACTCTGTTTTGCTGCTGTTTAGCTTATAATATACTAAAAAAATATTGCATTATTAGTATCTCTTAACAATTATGAGTATAGAGGATTATGATTGGGACTCCAGTCGTAACAAGGATGTTATGTGTTCAACACATGGTTGCCAGGAAATTCACTTAGAGAGCGAGGCTCAAGAGGTGAAACCTGGGATCCACTTCAAGAACACATAATAGTTTGTTACAATCAGAGATCCGATTATAATTCTTTGTAGAGCATGTCATAGCACCATGTAGTACTAGTTAGTCAAAAATAAAATTAAAAAAAGTGATGTGTTGCACTGGATTTGAAAGCCTGTAAGTGGGGAAGTTATTGACATCCTTAAATAGTCCCTGTCAATACCTCTCAACCTCTTAGGACAAGAAATCTGGATAAAGTCAGAAATAAAATTGGGACAAAGGCCCAAAAATAGCGACAGTTTTTAAATATTGCTTTTACAAAATTAAAAAGTTGACAGAATAACAGGTTTTACATTAGCATGAATTATCTAAAGGGTATGAAGTCTGAAATTCAAATGTCTGTCATTATTTTCTAACTTCAGTCTTTAATGATTTGCCACCAATTTGCCAGAAAACTATAATTTTATGAAAAATGGACCAAAAATATGAGGCAAAAATCTGGACATTCTGCGAAAATTTGTACAGTTGAGAGGATAAGTCCCTGTCTAAGGGGAGCAGTTTAATTGAAAATACTGGGTATACATTAACAGACAGCAGGCAGAAACGAGAGTTGAAATAAAGCCATTTCATGTCCTATTGCTACTGTTTATGGGCCAGCGCAGTCAGGCTTTAGTACTAGATATAATATTAACAGTGTCTAAGGGGTTCTTAACTCTTAAGCACTCTTCAAAGCATTGCTAAGGTTAGTGCTCACACTAAAGTAGCACTGAATATGGAAGTTACATAACTTTTTTTAGCATAATTATGGTGCTCCATGAAATACATATATGTTCCTATACCTCACAAATTCCCATGGTATACATGCTGCTAGTCCAGCTTTTCCAAATAAATATTTGAATTGTTTTACTTCCTCCTATTATTTTGTATGGAAATATCTCACTAGATTTGGACATATGTTTTGTATCAGTTGTATTTATATATTTTATACTGTTCATTCCTGGACTGTGCCTGAAATAAGTTCTCATGAATCAGTGTTCACACCTGTTAAGAAATATAAATAACAAATACATAGAAAGTATAAAATAAAATGCTAAGAAAATTCATTTGGACAGATCCCATTTACAGCAGATACATTAAGACAAAAGGGTCAGATAATAGGATCATAGGTTCACACTAGGCTAACAACCACCAGGGTCTTTACAAACGTAGCCTTGCAACGTAACTCAGTTTTGTCCCAGAGTTCCTTGGACAACTATATATTGGGGTATGTTAGTAAAGAGATAGCTAAGGGCTATGTCTGAGGGGGAGTATGTTAACTCGGGATTAATTTACTTTCTGTCGACCTCTGTACATCAGAGACATGGGGTCAGCCCAGGGGTTAATTTGCGATTTCCCATCCAATGATCAAGGTTTCTTTTGAACAGGGTCAGGGATGAACTCTGTTTCACGTAGATGGGCAGCTTATTCTATAGAGTGGGGATCCTTAGAGATACATATTGGTTCCTCCTACAGGTTATATTTAGGTTTCAAAGTTCAGATCTTTGGATCTAGTGTTTCTGGTGTTGTTTGTCTTGCAGATGTGCAAGAGATCCATGACAGATGGAACCGAGTACACCTTATATTCTAGGCATATATCGCCTCTTAGTCACCTGCAGGAGACTGAGTACAGAGATAGGACTTTAAGGTGCTCTGTGTGGGACAGGGTATTCATACCCTGGATTCTCCTAGTAAGGAACCTTTGCTAGCATTCCAACTGTTCCAAGTGCCTGACTAGGTACATGTCAAAGGAGGCACTGTACTCAATGATGGGTCTGATAAGGGCTGAGTACAGTGGTACTATTACTTCCTTAGACCTGGATGCCATACCCTTGCTTATGAGTTGAGTGGCATAGAATGATTTCCTTACTATCTTGGCTATGTGTTGGTCAAATGTCAGATTACTGTCAACATATGTTCCCAGATCCCTAACTATTTGGTCAACCCTTAGGGGTGTTTTGTTGATGAAGTAATCACCTTGGGTGGATGCTTTCCCAAAGGGCATTGTAATGCATTTCTTGGCATTGAGTTTTAATCTGTGTCTTACTCACAAGTCACTTGTTTATGTTAGACCATCTTGTAGAATGGTGGTGTTATATGGCAAATCTATGATAAATCCCAATTTATAGTCATCTGTGAACTTGGTGAGCTTGAGGCCTTTGACATTAGCATTGACTTCCAAGAAGCAGATGCTGAACAGGAGCAGATTCAACTCAAAACCCTGAGGTTCTCCACTGGTAATTAGTCTTTTGTTGGAGGTGGTCTCACTGATTCTGACTTCTTGTGTCCTATCTATGAGCTAGCCACCAATCCGATGAATTATCTAGGGATTTATGCCTAGTTCTCAGAGTTTGTCCACAATACCCGAGTTGGGTATTGCATCGAATGTCTTGGCTAGGTCAAGGTAGGCAGAATGCACCCATTTCCCCTCATCCATAGCCATGGTGACCCTCTTGAAAAAGTCTACCAGGTTAAGTAGGCAAGACCATCCATTAACAAAGCCAAACTGGGATGGGTCCGGTGTCTGTAGGTTGCCAATGTCCACGTTGATCATTTTCCATGTTAATTTGCTCCATGGCTTTGCATAGTAGGCTTTCCAGACTGATGGGTCTGTTGATCCCTTAAGTCTAACATCAGTCTGTAAGTGAGATTTTTTTCTCCAAAAAACAACAATGCAGTCAGGCGTTATGCATCATTTCTGAAGAACATTAAGAAGAAGAGAACTAAATACAGTACAGAAAATTTGGTTAAAGGCAATTACCAAAAATATGGATTTAGGCCACTTTGGTGATGAAATTGTCATCAAGGACCTGTAAACAAAAACTGCTGACTGAGCTATTAACCATGTTAAAAACAGTATACAAAAAGCCACTGGAACCACAACAGTAAAAAAGAAGGTGGTACATTTATTTAAACAACACAAATAGCCAGATAAGCACACAGATAAAAATGCCCTTTGTCTGTGGGTTTTATTACTATGTTTTCATTATCAACCAAACTCTTAATTGCAAACTGCTCATTTTGTGTTAAATTATGAAACTTATTCATCCTATGGTCTAGATAGACAGAATAAGTGTCCCTCTCAACAGCTCATTCAAAAACTCTAAGAATATTATGACTCAAGGGTACATAGGTGCTAGCACGTTTGTATTGTACTGCTACAGTGTCTTTATGTTCATGAAACATTATTTTTAAGTTTAAATTTCTAACAAATTGTTTAAACTCAGAAATAGTTGTTGCAATATCGGCATCACAGGCTGGTATAAAAGAGAACATTCAGTTGAATGGTCCATGCAATCCTGTTACAGTTACCCTGTGAAGTCATTGGATTTATCGAAGGTCTGCTTACTTTTTCCTGTAACCATGTTAAAATAACAAAATAGTCAGCTTAGAAAAAAATTTACAAAATGAAAACAAGCATTCCTACAGCTTAAGACCTAACCACAAAAAACAGTGTTTTGCAGGGGGACAAGCCCACCACCACCACCCATGTGGGGACTGCACCCCCCCAACATCCCCTGCTACTTATATATACTAACTCAAAGATCACACAACCAGAAAGAAAAGAAACAGTCAAAATGGTATACACGTCTGACTGTTTATTCTATTCCCTGATTACATGATTTTTCAGATAAATCAAAATAGCAGCAACCCGCTGCAGATGACAAATGAAACTACTCCTTCAGTGAATTAGAGATATGGCAAGTGTGTCTTAATGAGTGAAAATGTTTTCTTCTCTAAAAGGGATGTAAATACCTGGAATAATGTCCTACACAAGGTGATGGATTCAATATTACTGAGAGAGTTTAGGACAGTACAAAAGAAATGTAAAGCTTTAGGGAAGAAGTGAAGCAGTGAGGTGAATATTGGTTAAACTGCAATAGCAACACCCTCACTAGATACATATTTCTGAGATTAAGTGTGGTCTGGTTGTCTTTAACTGCCATTACTTTCTAGGTTTCTCTTCTGGGATCACTGCCTTTTTACGTTTGTATAAGAAAATTAACTGGGTGTATACTTTTCTAAATGACAGTGCACATCTGTATTATGCTGCAGATGTCCGTGTGATGGGAATTTGGAAATATTTGAACATACAGAGCGGATGGCATCAGAAAGCTAAAGGCATTTTCTGCAAAGAGAAAACTGGGACTTAGTATGCATATGTAGGAAAACACATTTAGAGTCCAGGAATTTGGTTGGGGGGGGGGGGGCAGCTGCACCTTACTGTGTAGCAATGATTGCATAGTGGATGGTTCCCCATCACATGTATGAGACCTGAAACTGAGGGTCCCGAATCTTCAAGGCATAGACGGAAATTCAAATGATAAAGCAGCAAATTTTGAAATTTACTGTTATACCTTTAAAGTAAAGCCCCTCCTACTAATATACAGTAACTCTGAGATCTCTGCACCTTGAAGAAAGGGAGATACCCAAAACTACCACCACTTTGGACTTAGTATATAACCCTCTCAGATTTGCATTGTAGATCTTCTATTCTGAGGATCAGACATACACGTTCTTGGAATTTGAGCAGGTACTCTAGTAACCATATCTTCAGTACTGTATGTAACTGTATGAAATTCCAATACAAAAAGGCAAATCATTTGTTCTGAAATACATGCATATTTCACAGTATAATTTTCTATGTTTTGCACTATAAATTTTATCTGCATAACCTTATATAAGAAAAAAACTCTTATAACTGTATTAAATACACTGGTCTGTTGTACATTTGGTATGTTTCTAAATATAAAATAAGGATCATAGGATCAAAGGAAGTTACTAGGCTATTGGCCCTGAGGCCCTTACAAGCCTAGCCAAGAATTTAGCCCATGTTATTATTACATGTCAGCACCCTATGCCACTGTCCATCAGGGACACAGATGGAATCCCAGCTGTGTATTTTCTGTTCCCCATCCAGTTATCTAGGTTGCACTTAAAAAGGTTTAATGAAGTTTAATGTTTATGTGGAGAAGGAGTCTATTCCACAAAAAGGGGAGTCTCTGGGACACAAATCTGTCCGGCCAACATGTCCTATTGATGTCATAGACCAGGTTGAGGTTGCATGTGTGGGATACTTGAGTGGAGCTTGACTTGTGGATATGCAGCAGTCCCATCAAGGTGGGGTCTGAGATTGCTTTGTATGCCAGACAGAGGTCACCTCTGAGGAGTCTGTAGGAGACTCAGTAGAGGGAACGGGCTTTTAGCCTATCTGTGTAGGGTAGATGTTTGTGGCCCTTGATTCTCTGGGTGAGGAACCTCTGTGGTCTCTCCAGCTGCTGCATGTGCTTTGTGAGGTACATACCAAAAGGGGCATTGTACTCAATAATGGGTCTTATAAGGGAAGAATACAGGGATGTTATGACTACCTTGTCCCTTACTAATGAGGTGGGCCATGTAGAAAACTTTCCATACAATGGAGGCAACGTGGTGGTCAAAAGTCAGTTTGCTATCAACCTGGGTGCCCAAGTCCCTCACGACTGATTGCATGCTTAGTACCTTATTATTAATGTGATAATTTGTGGGGATGTCACTCTCCCCAAAAGAGATGATGATGCGTTTTTTGGCATTCAGTTTGAGCAATGTTTCTGGCACCAGTCGTTTGTTTGGGTGAGACCCTCTTGGAGGATGTCCACATCACTTGGGAAATTGATAAGAGCACCCACCTTGCAGTCATCTGCAAACCTGGTCAGACATAGCCCACTAGATTTGGCTTGCACCTCTGAGAAGTATATCCCAAACAGCAGAGGCCCCAAGACCGATCCCTGGGGTACACTGCTTGTTACAGATCTACTACTTGAGGTGGCTTCCCCTATTTTGACTAGGTGGGTTCTATCAGTGAGCCAGTTTGCTACCCATCTGGTAACATATGGATTAATGCCTAGTTGAGAGAGTGTATCTATTATACCTGAGTGGGGAATAGTATTGAAGGCTTTGGCCAGGTCAGTGTAGGAGGTGTGCACAGTCTTCCCCTCATCTATGGCCTTGGTGACTGTCTCAAAGAAGTCGACCAAATTTAACAGGCATGACCACCCCTTGACAAAACCAAACTGTGTGGGATCAAGTCTCTGCAGGTTGCCAATGTCCTTGTTAATGAGAGCCATGATAATCCACTCCATGGCCTCGCAGATCAGGCTAGTTAGGCTGATTTCCTGGATCGGTGGATGCTCCACCTTTGTGCAATAGGATGACAATAACTGTTCTCCACTTGGCTGGGATGAAGCTGGTACATAGGCTTTGGTTGAATAGGGTGCCTAATGGTGCTGCAAGTTCCTGCCAGTGTTCATGTAGGATGCAGCATGGGATGTTATCGGGTCCCATGGAGGTTGTATTTTTTTGTCTTTGAGGAGGGCAGTGATGACTTGTTCCCTAGAGATAAGGGGAGGGGGGTAAGTACTGGGGATGTCCAGTTTTACTGAAAGGGGGTAAAGTTTTCACTGAACCTGTCTGCCAGCAGTTTGGCTATATCTACAGCATTTCTGTATGTGGTGCCCTTGACCACCAGTTCTGAGCAGATCTGGGTGCTTATTATGTAGAGGTGGTCTGCAGGATACAGCTATAGACACACATCAAGGGGTATTCTGAGGTTCAAACCCAAAGGGCAAGTGTCTTACAATCTTACAGTTACCTTACTGCACTTATAAAATGGGTATCCATATTTATTCAGTATCAGTTTTAAGTTTAAGGGTTTATGTGTACTAATTATGTTTTGTGGCATACTTTAATGGAGAACAGTTCATTTTTCCATTTTAACTGATCACTTTTTTGTAAGGTTATAACTTTCTATGTGAATTTTGGTATGAAATTTTCAGTGTGCTCATTTTACAAACCCTTCTGTCAGACTGTTAGGTATTGTTGTACAGTCCCATTTGTAAGTATTATTTTACTGTTATTTTCATAAATCATAGGGTATATTGGAGTTGCACAAATTCAGTATCACAGTTCAGGTGTCGGCCCACAGATGCTATGCTGAAAATTTAAGCTTTAAGTTTTGATAGAGTTATGGACACTTTTGAAAATAAATAAGCAAAGTGTATTGCCTTAACTAATTGATTGCTATGTTGAGTTTAACTCTGTAGAATTCCACAGTAGTTATTTTAAAGACCTTTCTTTTAAACTGTTATGCTCCATTGGACAGTTCTATTTGTAAATGCCATTTTCAAGTCACTTTTATAAAGCATATTTTACATTTAAGTTATACAGATTCAGTACCACACTGCAGGTGGTGAAGGGCCATAGAAGGTAAGTTGAAAGCTTGAGCTCAAAATATTAAATTTTTGCAGCGTTATTCACTGAAAGCAGTATTTAAAAATAATGTGCTTTTCCTCATGATTTATCATCATTCCTGTGATGTCATCATGCTTATAGTTTCTACAGTGAAAATCACTTTTTAGCGGGGTAAAGATATGTGGACGTGAATGCAAAGTCTTCTTTCATTTCTTCCTGGTCAGAGATTGTGGTAAAATAATGGCTGCCAATGAGGTTTTACAAGATGCACAACAGAAGGGATCTATAACTGAACATGAGGTCTAGGTTGTCTGCACTACTTCTTGTTTACACATGAACACATTTGATGCATAGATAACAATCAAAATGGTTTTCCTTGCCCTTTTAATAACAGTGCTTAAGAAATATGCTTAGACAATAACAAACCCCTTTTGGATAGTCAGAGATCCAAAGGAGCATACTAATGTACAGAGAGAGTCTGATAAAAATACATAATCACTTACTTAAGAAATTCACAAGCCTTCAGTAACAAGCTTCATTTTTTGATACTCACTCACAAATATGAACAGAAGCAGAAAATGTGTAAACTGAAGACGGTGTCTTTTTTCCCCTTTATGGTCCAGGGTTAATATTTTAAGGATTACCTAGTTGATGTCCAATGTAACTTTCAATTAACTTGCAGAAAAGTAAAACATCTGATGTTGTAAATCTTTATTTATTCCTTACTCATAGGACTTCAGCTCCATCCACGGAACCGACATGGCTGTTTCCAAGCTTGCGTCAGCCAAAAACTCTCAGCTAACACCTACCCATAATGCCACTCTCATAATCTCTTCAGATCTCATTTGCCCCATTCCTCATCAGATGTGCCAAGCCTTCTCTCTCAAAGCTAAGTGTAAAATTTATGTATTTTTGTCTAGTTTCTCTCAAAACTTTACCTTTTTTAGTCAGACTCACTAATTTCTCCTCTCACCTGTAAACTGCTTCTATTTCCTACCCTCTACCTTTGGTAGTTACCCTTATATCATCGTTGGTACTGTCCCTCTCTCCTACCTTTGGTAGGCCCTTTTACCACTTGTGGTATTTCTAGATACCATTGTTGGTACTCTTCTCTCTCCTTTTATCTATCTTACAAAAAAAAAAAAAATCTTTCTCCTTTCACTTGTTGTTTCCTTTCTTGATGTTTTTTTGTCAGCATACATTATGTCAGAAAAAGCTAAATTGGGGTTTAAGCAGTGCAATAAGTGTGGGCGTAAGATTCCCAACTCAGACAGTCACGCTCGGTGCATTTATTGTTTGGGCATGGACCATATAAATGCTTCATGTGATTTCGACTCTAGTTTCAGTAATCGTACTCTAGCCGAGCACAAAAACAAACTAATTTTGAAAGGTTTAATAAAAACGCCTTTTTCTGAGGCTGTCTCTGGGACGTAGGTCTCAATACCTCCTAAGACCAAAAAACACAAGGAGAAATGGAGTCACTCGGTTCCTACATCCCTGACCATTACAGAACTGAGTTGACACCGAGCTTCTCCGACACCTTCGGCGCAGGCTACTTTGGCACCAGGCTCTGTGTCTTCTCCCTCAATGCCATCTCTGATGTTGACTGCTATTATGGTTCCAGCTTCAGCACCATCATCTTTGGTGCTGTCCTTGGCTCTGACATCAGCTTTGATGACCATACCCACTTCAGCACCATCCCCGGCCATGGTGCCGATAGTTTATTCAGCTCCACAGACTATGACCCCGTTGGTTCCAAAGGTTGAACACCTCCCAAGAACCAGATATTCTCCAACTTATGACCCTTTTTTCAGGGCTCCAATTTAGCCCCTTTCTTGAAAGACCTGACTCTCTGTCAGCAGCATCCTATAGATCCACCAGGAGCCTTTCAGAGCAAGATGTAGTGCAGGTTGTGGACCAGCTTCTGGCAGCTAGAGGACTGCCCACCCTGGCTAGACCTTCCGTATCCTTTGGAACTGAACCATTCACAGCATACTCACCAGTATATCCTTCTCTGGCCTCTTCCCAGGCTCTGGCGATCTCGGTACCAATGACCACCCCGGTGCATACTGTCTCAGCTCCAACTGCAGAGTTTTCCCTGTCGGCACCAACCTCCCTTGGTGCATTGGCTCCATTGAAACTGGTACACTCTCAAAGCAGTGTTTGGGCTGTCGTCACTGTGGTTCCTAGTTTGGCACCTATTTTTTTGCTGGCACTGTCTATGTCCATGGCTCCACCAACAACTACTAGACCTCTTGGAGCTCCTCACCTGGAGATGGGCTCCTCAGGGCAGGGTGTGACCCCTGTTCCGAGGTTGTCCCTTCTCTGTTCCGGGCTCCCATCTCTCCTCAGGTGGGCCTGCTTTCTAGGTGATGCAGAGGGTCCTTGCATTCACAGGCTCACAGTCAGCACCAATGGCATCAACAGCAGAACCCCCCTCTAGCATACAGCTGTCCCAACCCCCTACTCTAGGATCCCGAGCACAGGAGCTGCAAGACCTTCCCTTGAAGGGAACTCTTTCCCCAGAGTCCTCCTCAGAAGATCCCACTGGAGAGCCACCCTGGAAGAAATGGTGCAAGAGGAAGCACCTTGATTCCCCTGAGGAATCTATCACTGAGGACACCAATTGTGATGAGGGAGAAGGGTCCTCATGGTCTCCCCCCCAAAAGATGTCTCATTTGGAGACATTCTCAAAATCCTCAAGCAGAGGGGAGACTGGAAGTCCTCTAGATGCCCATGCCCTGGCCCAGCAATCAAGGAGCCACAGTCCTCACCACTAACACCAGAGAGGGTGTCTCATATATAAGGAAAGGATAACAAATACACACTGTAAAGTGCAATTTCCCTTAAGAGCACACAGAGATCACAGTCAGTTCAGGGCTGGTTACTCCCTTACTCTCCAGGTCCACAATAAGACTCCCCACTGGCACAGCTATAGGGTCCAGATCTCAGCCAGCTGGGCAAGCTAAAATCTCCAGCACCCTCTCTGTTCAACCAGTGCTTTGTGTCCCTGCCCAAGTAGCTGACACACACACACTTTGAGATACGAGTTTACACAACCACACAGACATGTCTGGGGAAGGCTGGTCAGGTTCTCCAGCTGAGCCCCTTTTACCCAGACTATATGGTAGAAATCCCTGCCACTGCCCAGCTAATACTTATCAGCTACTCAAAGGCTGTTAAAAGGGTGTCCAGTTATTACTCTGCAATATTATTATCCAATTGGTAGTATAACTAAACAATCAAAGCTTATTAGAGTGACTTGGTACAGGATCCTTATATACATGTAATGTACTCTTAGAGCTTAACTTATCTCTACACAAACCAGCCACAGTTGAAAGGTTTTAAAATATTTAATAATAAATAATAAAAACACAAGACAATACTTCTTACTACACAGTGCTAGTCAAGAGTTCAGAGATCACAGAGAAATACTTAAAATAATTCAGTAGTACAGTTCTGATGTCACAGAAACACACTTAGTCTAATCTTTCTAGTTCCTAGCTATTTCTAAAAGAAAACACAAGCCTAAGATAACTTACATATGAGCAAGACAGTGCTATGAGTTGGATAATCAAGACAAAAATGCTTAATGCCTTCTGATTCTCTCTGTTTAAATTGAAATTGCAGTTCTAATAAACATTACATTATTCTTTTACTTTCCTGGGGTTCCCAGGCCAACAAAAACTGCATTTACATTCTTTTACACCTAGGCAGAAACCAGAGCAATAAAGGACATTTATGCTTGAAAATTCTGGTCATTAACTTTATCCTAAAAACAATAGACAGGAAGCCTTCATCTAGCCCGGCCGGAACCGAATTGTATACATCAAAGGCAGTCATGAAATAATTTAACTTCAAAGGACAGACAAGAAATCCTTGACTTAGCTTTCTTTACAGCAGAGGGCAATGTTATTACATTGTTTTAAGTTCAAAATTTCACAGCATTTTATTTCAATTAAGAAAACAAGTTGGTAATTCAACATTCATATTTACAAATGACAGAATTATCTAAACAATTCTATCTGGCTAGGCTGGCAGCCTTCACATTTCTCCCCCTGGAAGAACTCAAGCTAGTTTTTCAAGTGACCCTTGAGAAACACCGCTTGAGAGGGTCAGGTCTATCTAAGTGTACCTACCCTATTCCCTGTCTTGAGAGCCCATCTGCATTGGCATTGCTACTCCCACCGCGGTGCTGGACTGACATATCATATGCTTGCAACCTTAGGCTCCATATTAGCAACTTGGCATTTTGCTGGCTGGCTCTGTTTAAATATTAGGGGGTTGTGATCTGTCATAACAGTGAATTTCTTTACATACAGATAAGGCTGAAGTTTCTACAGTGCCCACACTATGGCTAGACATTTCTTTTCTACAGCTGCATAGCATCCATCCCTGGGTTGGAGCCTACGATTGAGATAAACCACTGGGTGCTCTTCCCCCACTGAAGAAAAATGGCTAAATACAGCCCCCACCACATGGTTTGAAGCATCCATCTGCACAACAAATTATTTGCTGTAATCTGGACTGGCTAACACAGGGGGTCCTCCCAAAGCTTCTTTAAGCTTCTGGAATGCCTGCTCACATGCTGGGGTCAACACTACCTTATAACTTTATGTAGTACCCTACTGTCCCTAAAAATGCCCTCACCTGATTTTTAGTAACAGGTGCAGGCCATGCCTGAATGACTTCCACTTTGGCAAGTTCTGGCCTTATCTTACCACTCCCCACTCAATGTCCAAGGTAGGAGAACTCTGCCATACCCACTAAACATTTGCTCGGCTTAATGGTCAACCCTGCCCTCTGTAGTCTGCCCAGCACGTCCCTGACATGTTGAAGGTGCTCTGGCCAGGAATGGCTGTAGATGGCAATATCACCTAGGCAAGCAAGGGAAACCATCCTGCTACTGCCAGGATATGATCTACCAGCCTCCAGAAAGTTGCTGGGGCATTCTTCATCCCAATGGGCATCTTTGTGAACTCATAAAAGCCAAAAGGAGTTGCAAAGGTTGACTTCTCTGTATCACTGGAAGTCAAGAGCACCTGCCAGTAACCCTTGGTAAGATCAATGGTTGTAAGTTACTTAGCCCCACCCAACTGCTCTAGGGCCTCATCTGTCCTGGGCATGGGGTAAGCATCTGACTCTGTGTGACTAATTTCCTGTAGTCTACACAGAACCTGGTGCTACCAGCCTTCTTTGGCACCAGCACCACTAGGGAGGCCCAGGGACTGTTGGACTCTTGAATCACCCATAGTTGCAACATCTCCTGTACCTCCTCCCTCAGGGTCTTTCTGACTCTCTTAATCATCCTATAAGGGGCCTGCCTAATAGGCCTTTGGAGTCCTGTATCCACCTGGTGCTGCACCAGGTGTGTGCACCCTGGTTTCTCAGTGAATATGTTCCCAAATTCCTGCAACACTGCTTGGATTTCTCGAACCTGGGTAGGAGATAGCTATTGGGACATTGCTACCACTTCCACTGAGGTGTCAGCCCAAGCCTCACTGAGGAGATCAGTCCCCAGATCTCCTTCAGACTCCTCCTGCAATCCACTGCAAATGCTCAGCACAAGGGCCTCCCTATCATGGTAAGGTTTCATCATGTTAACATGGTACAATTTGTGCCCCTGCCATCTGACTAGCAGTTCCACCATGTAGTTAACATCACTTACCTTTCTTTCCAGATTGCAGGGTCCCTCCCAACCTGCTTACAACTTCTTGTGTCTGACAAGAATGAGAACCATTACCTGGTGCCTCACAGCATACTCTCTAGCGTGAGCATTTCTGTCATACCACACATTTTTCTATTGTTGGGCTTCTGCCAGGTTCTCCTGGGCCATGCCCATGAGTTCCCTGAGCCTTGTCCTGAGGTTTAGGATGTACACCACAACAGACTCCTTGTGAGACTCACACTCACCTTCACACTCATCTCAAATTAAATCTAGAGGTCCACTCACCCTATGCCCATACAGCAACTCAAAGGGTGAAAAACCTGTGGATTCCTGGGGAACATCTCTGTAAGCAAACAACAGATGGGACAAATATTTGTCCCACTCCCTCTTAGACTGATCTGCAAATGACCGTAGCATGGACTTCATTATAGAGTGTAACCTCTCAACAAGACCATTAGTCTGGGGATGGTAGGGGATAGTCTTCATGTGTTTCACCTCACAGGATTTCCACAGACAAGCCAGCAGGGCTGACATGAAATTAGCACCTCTGTCAGTCAGTATTTCTTTTGGGAAACCTACCCTGCTGAAAATCTCTAACAAAGCACTTACCACCTTCTCTGCATCAATGGAGGATAAAGCCACTGCCTCAGGGTATCGTGTAGCATAGTCGACTACCACTAGGGTATACTTTTTCCCTGTGAAACTTGGGGTACTCAGAGGACCCACAATATCCATAGCTACCCTCTGAAATGGCTCCTCAATCACAAGCAAAGGCATCAAAGGAGCTCTCACCTTGTCTCCTGCCTTGCCTACCTTTCGGCACTGCTCACAGGTCCTGCAGTACCCTGTTACATCTTGGAAATTTCAGGCCAATAGAAGTTCTGTATAATATGCCTCTTTGTATGTTTTATGCCCATATGACCTGCAAAGGGAATATCATGGGATATGGCTAGAAGTGCCAGATGGTAGGCTGTAGGCACTACCAACTGCTGTACTCTCTCATCTTCTAGCCCTCCCTCAGGGGTCTACTCTCTGTATAGTAACCCTTTGTCCCAGTATACAGATACCCCCTTTCCTTGAGAATCAGGTGCCTCCCTAGCTACCTGCCTCAGGCCTTGCAATGTAGGGTCTGAGATCTGAGCCTGTCTCATCTCTCTCCTTCTAACCCTTCACAGTTCCCCTTCAACTGGAAGTCTGGCATCCTCTGACAGTGGTAAATTACTGTTAGCCTGGGTACTACTACTCACCTCTACCTTTGCAGTCACTCTGTCCAAGGGACCATCAGTACCCACAATCAGCTATGGCTCACATTCAGTCTCACTGCTACATATTAGCTCCCCCCCCGAAGTAACCACCTCACCTATCCTGGTTGCAAGTATGCAGTCTGTCTGGGACTCCCCCAGGCTACCAGACATATCTGCTTGTCTCCAAGCCTGACTGCATGTAACTGTACAAGCACAGGGTACTACACTATCAAAATCATTCCCTATCAGGACATCTGCAGGTATATCCTCGAACACACCTACTTGCTGGCTTCCTTTTCTGCTCTCCCCGTCAAGGTGAACCCTAGCCAAAGGTATTTGGAATGGGATCCCTCCTAAAGCTCTGACTGGAGTAGACTACCCAGGCAAGTAGTGCTCCTCTGTAACCATTGCAGGCTTTACAATGGTTATATCAGAGGCTGTGTCTTTCTTGGCAATGGCCTCTTTGCCATTCATTACAATAGGATATAGCTCTGGTGGTAATTTGGTACCCTTGTTGTCCCAAGACAACCTACTATTGGCATTTTGTCCTTCCCACTTACTGGCTCCCACACCTTTGGTTCCCCACCTTGCCTCCGTGGACACCTGTATGCCACATGGCCCTACTGGTTGCATTCAAAACATTAAACCCTAGCTCCTGGACGTGTACCTGGACTAGTGGCTTCACCTACTACTGGCAGATTCTGTTGGGGCAGCTTGTGATGCCCACCATGGGTTCCTTTAAACCCATGAGCAGTACTGGGGGTCCCTTTCTTGTGCAGGGCTACCCGGCTTGCCAGGTATAGGTCTCCCTTCTTCCCCAACTCATCTGGAGTAGTACATTGTCTATCAGCTAACCAGATCCTCATGTCCTCAGGCAACGTGTTAAGGGCTTGTTCCCTCACCAAAAGGTCTGCCAGCCCTTCAAAAGTGGTGACCTGACATCCACTCACCCACCTATGGAAATAAGTGCTCAATTCAGCAACATATTCACACACACTTTCATCTGTCTTGCATCTATGTTCATGAAACTTTTTCCTATACGTTTCAGGCGTTAGCTTAAAAAACTCTAATAGACAGTTTTTTACAGCAGTATAATCAAAACATGTGTCAGACATCTTAGATAATACAGTTACAGCTTTATCATGGAGTAAGGGGGTCAGGAACTGTACCCAGAGCCCTTGGTCAACTTCATACTGTTTACATACCCTCTCAAACATATGAATGAAACTATCAAAATTATCCCCCCTCTTTAATCTGCAGAAGAAATTTACTGACCTGTTGTGCTTCTGGAGTCCAGTTACTCCCTTCCACATTACTTCCATGACTCTGGTCAGCATCTCCTTCTCATGCTGCCTCTGCCTCTCTTTTTCCTCAGTTTCTAAGCGTAGCAGTTTCTCATTCTCCTCACTCTCTAGACACCTCAGTCTCTCAGATACTTCTAATTCCACATGCCTGGCCTCCAACTCAGGTCTTTTTAGCTCCAGCTGGATTTTTAAGTCCACTGCAGAAAGGTTGAGCTGTCCATTCTCCAAGGGTATTATATCTCCACTGCCAGTCTGATTGTTCTCCTGGTTGCAGCTGTAACCAAGGCTGCAATCAAGTCTGCCTTAGTCAGGTTTCCATGCACCAGTCCCCTAGCCTGGCACATCTCTGTTAGCTGGCTCCTTGTCAGCTTTCCATACTCCTCTGCTGACATGCTGCCAGCTCACCCTGACTAACTAAGCTAACAAAAGAAATAAAACAATTGTGATCTGAACTCTGAGTATTCACTGCATGGCTGTTTTAGAGTACAAAACCCCTTCAAAGCTCACTGTACACAAGCTACAGGATTCACTCTACCCACACCACTACAAGCCAATTAGTATTTGCCACCTAATTAATATGTGATGTGGATGTCCCACCACTGCCACCATAAATGTGATGCTCATGCCCTGGCCCAGAAATCAAAGAGCCTTAATACTCAACCTTGCTTTCCAGGTCCCCAATAAGACTCCCCACTGGCACAGCTATAGGGTCCATATCTCAGCCAGCTGGGCAAGCTAAAATCTCCAACACCCTCTCTGTCCCACCAGTGCTTCATGTCCCTGCCCAAGTAGCTGACACACACACACACACACACACACACACACACACACACACACACACACACACACACACACACACACACACACTTTGAGATAAGAGTTTACACAACCACACAGACACTTCTGGGGAAGGCTGGCCAGGTTCTCTAGATGTGCCCCTTTTACTCAGGCTATATGGTAGAAATCCCTGCCACCACCCAGCTAATACTTATCATCTACTCAAAGGCCCTTAAAAGGGTGTCCAGTTATTACTGTGCAATATTATTATCCAATTGGTAGTATAACTAAACAGTCAAAGCTTATTAGAGTGACTTGGAACAGGATCCTTATATACATGCAATGTACTCTTAGAGCTTAACATATCTCTACACAAACCAGCCACAGTTGAAAGGTTTTAAAATATTTAATAATAAATAATAAAAACACAAGACAATACTTCTTACTACACAGTGCTAGTCAGGAGTTCAGAGATCACAGAGAAATACATAAAATAATTCAGTAGTACAGTTCTGACATCACAGAAAAACACTTAGTCTAATCTTTCTAGTTCCTAGCTATTTCTAAAAGAAAACACAAGTCTAAGATAACTTACATATGAGCAAGAAAGTGCTATGAGTTGGATAGTCAAGACAAAAATACGTAATACCTTCTGATTCTCTCTATTTAAATTAAAATTGCAGTTCTGATAAACATTACATCATTCTTTCACTTTCTTGGGGTTCCCAGGCCAACAGAAACTGCATTTACATTTTTTATGCCTAGGCAGAAACCAGAGCAATAAAGGACATTTATGCATGCAGACTGTGGTCATTAACTTTAGCCTTAAAACAATAGGCAGGGAGCCTTCATCTAGCCCGGCCAGAGCCGAATTGTAAACATCAAAGACAGTCATGAAATAATTTTAACTTCAAAGGACAGACAAGAAATGCTTGACTTAGCTTTCTTTACAGCAGAGGGTAATGTTGCTACATTGTTTTAAGTTCAACATTTCACAGCATTTTCTTTCAATTAAAAGAACAAGTCTGTAATTCAACATTCATATTTACAAATGACAGAATTATCTGCACAATTCTATCTGGCTAGGCTGGCAGCCTTCACACTTTCTTCAAAGGACTCACTGTTCTTGCAGGCCTTCCGTGTCTGGCCATCTGTTTCCCGGTTGACCCCACCTGCAGATGAGCTTGTTAAGCTGATCGTGCAGCATGCCTGGAAGGCCCTGGACAATGTAGAACCTATCCCCCGGAGGCGGGACAAAATTTTATCCACCCCCGAAGACCAGGGCAATTGGTCCAAGCAGTTGACAGTTGATTCCATGGTTGTGGCAGCGGCCACCAAGAGGTAACTGGCAGAAGATAGTTCCACTGTTCATCCCCCAACTGGGTAAGCAGACCTATGCTTCAGCAACTTTGCCATTCGGTCGCTGAACTATCTGGCACACTTCACTTGCCTCCAAAGAGACCTAATTTCTGAAATGTCTACTTCTTTGGTGGGGGTACTGCCTATTGAGGTGTGTGGCACTGTCGCCTCACAGCTAGCTACCCTAGAATCTATCTTGAACTCCTTGATGTGATTGATATCTCACACCACTAAGGGGGTAGCTCAAGCAGCCGCATCAGGCATCATCATGAGAAGTCATGCTTGGATGCATTTGTGTGATTTCGCAGACCCCTTTAAATCTTCCTTCATCAACGTGCCTGTCAATGAATCTTCAGTCTTTGGTCCCAAAGTATGAGACACACTAGCACAAAATGAGAAAGATGGAAAGACCTTGGCTGCTGTGGGCATACATTTTTCCACCCCCAGAGGTCCTATTCCAGGAACCAGCGGGGAGGGAAATTGTGGTTCAGAAAGTCCCAAGGATCTTTCCGTGACACTCATGGTGATCAATCTCCCCGAGGCAGAGGAGGCAACTCATTTGGAAGACTCCCCTTTTGGGGCAGAGGGGGTCCACGTAACCAGGGCACTAGAGATTCCTTCTCCATCTGACCCTGCCAGCACTCCTGAGCAGCGGCCCAATTGCTTTCCTCTGGAAGCAGTCAGAGGTCATTTTTCTCTGCACCTACCAGCCTAGCAACTTATTACTACTGATGTTTGGGTGCAGAGAATAATATCCAAAGGCTACCATATCCCATTTGATCTTACTCCCAGACCCACCAAATGAATCCCCAATGTTCCACCCAATCAGAGGGAGGTAACAGCCTTAGAAATAGAAAAGCTGCTAAGAAAGAGTCATCCAACCAGTCCCACCAGACCAGAGAAGATGCCGGTTTTCTTCCCTCAGCATCCAAACAGAGGGTAGTATCTTTTGCACACCCTTGATGTTTATAGGCAGCTACATTTTTATTTGGACAGAGCTAAATCTTTCAGAAAAATAGATCAGTTGTTTGTGGCCTTTGCAGGACCCAGATTGGGTAAACCTGTCTCCAAAGTGACTCTATCCTCTTGGCTTAGAAATGTCATTACCTTCATCTACCATCAGAATAAACTGTCCTTACCTTCCAGAGTAAAGGCTCATTCCACTAGATCGATGGCTACTTCTGTGGCTTTTCATTCCAGAGACTCTATGGATGATATCTGCACAGCAGCCACTTGGGCAAGACCTCATACCTTTCTCACTCATTACAACTTGGATTTGGCCTCCAGGAGATGAGCATCTTTTGGTTCTGTGGTGCTCAGAAATATCCTTCCTTAGGGCCACCCAGGACTCAAGTTGCTGGGGACTTGGTCCTATAAGTAAGGAATGAATAAAGATTTACAACATCAGATAAAGAAGTTATGTCTTACCATAATGTTCCATCTGTGTTGTAGATCTTTATTCATTCATTACTTCCTGCCCTCCTTACCCCTGCCTGGTGGACTTTAGGAACTCCTGGTTAAAGTATTTGCTCAGACAGAGCCTCCTACTGTCTCTCTTATTATCTCTATAATATAGGGGCAGCCTGCACACTTCACTTGCCTCCAAAGATACCTAATTTCTGAAATGTCCCATGCAGGCAAACTCAATCTGAAGAGACTATGAGAGGGGCATTATGGATAGGTCTTAGCTGAGGGTTTTTGACTGGCGCGAGCTTGGAAATGGCTGCGTTGGTTCCAAAGACGGAACCAAAGTCCTATCAGTAATGAATGAATAAAGGTCTACAACACAGATGGAATGTTATGGACATAACTTCTTTTTCTCAATCCTCCCCTTTTTTTTCTTAGTAAAGCATAATATTCTCTATGACTCCAGCCTACCATTCCAGTACAGACTGTCAGTCCCACATCAAACTTTCAGTGCATCTGTTAGCTGGATTCCCATATATCTCAGACATGTCTTTGAGAAGAACAGTGAATGGAACTAAGATCTGCAGTGCAGTTTATTTATTTCACTTTTGCTTCCATCATTTGGTCACTAGGCCAATTACTATTGCATCATTAACTAAACAGCGTGTAACTTCAGAACCATTAAGCAGCATTTTTATCCATTTTTGTATAGGTAACATTCATAAAATATACATGATTTAAAAAAAACTTGACTGCATGCATATTTTAAATACAAGGTTAAGTGAAAACCTAAGGACAGAGAAATTACATATTGCAAGCATTTGTATTTGATAGAAATGTAAGACATACCGAGAGCTCCCAAACAACAGGGTGATTTTGAACTAGAGTTTTGTTTTCAAACTCTTTCAACATGGCAGTAATCTTTCGAACATAATTTGACCATTACTTTTGCTTTGGCTAGTAGTTCCAAGAAATCATTCTACTAGACTACTGCATGGTTCAGTATATCACCGTTCCACATATCTATCCTTTAAGATAATTTTTGCAGTCACTGCATGCACTTATCTTCCATGCCAGATGAATATTTGTGAGGCTTTAATGCATAACAGAAACAAGCAGAAACAAGAACTGTGACATATTCATTGTGAACACCAAAGCAAACTTAGACCTTCACTCAACACCTTCAAAGAGAACAATGTCAGCAAATGCAGGATTCATATTAGCAGTGCCTGACTTTGCAGGCCCATTAGAAATGTGAAAAGCAGCAATTTCCTAGCCAGATGTTCTGTGAAAGTGCATTAGTGTAGCCCAGTTTTGTTTAAGTACCATGTCCTAAAGCAAATTAGATATAAGGTCTGGTAAGAGATTTCTTATATAACATAATGCAGAATATTTGTTGATTCTGAAACTTGGAACCCAAATTTTCCAATACTATTAATTTATCATTAAAATACGAATACAATTTAGTGCTATAAGAAGTTAATATATGCAGTTATCAAAAGGTATCCAACTCCAATGTGCTCTTTTTTGTCATGGCTAATACTTCTATACTTTTGAGAAACCTGTGTAAACTATGTGATCTGTCATATAACCCTTCCCATTAGTGTGTGTCCTCACCAAAGTACAATGAAGCCTTGATCCCTTGTATATTTTTGAGAGTCTCTCAGTGATTAAGTCTGTATCAAGTCACTGTAAGTATTCAGGATGTGGAAGAGGTAATTTCTAGGTGCTTCCATTGAAAATGCAGTAACGTCAGGTGTGTGATTACCATTCACTCAGCTGGGGACTTACTCTTTATTCTTATTTCTTCTTTGTGGAAGCAAGACATTGTCTGATAGCTGCAGTATCCATTTATCTCTGTATGTGTTTATGTGGTGGTGTGGGTATGTATTGGTCTAAGCCTGGATTCAGTCAGCTGTGAGTCCATGTTGGGCAAACACTCATCTCTTGCCCCCAAGAAAGGGGTCCTTTCACTGTCCCTCCCAGCAGCCCTTCAGTGATTCAGGGTTGTCCTTGAACTGGGTCAAAAGCATTGGTAGACAGCAGCCCATCAGTTACTATCTCATCTCAAATCCCTGTATTTGTAAATGTTTGTATAAAGCTGTGATGCCCGTGCACTGCCCCAGTAATCAAAGAGCCTCAATCCTCACCACTAACACCAGTAAGGGACATGCATATTGGGAGGATTGAGGCTCCCTGATTACTGGGCTAGTGCACGGGTGTCACATATTAATTGTTTGGCAGTCGTGGGATATCCACATCAAATATTAATTGTTTGATAGTGGTGAGTTAGCCATATCACATATTAATGGGCTTGTAGTGGTGTGGATAGTGAATTCCTGTAGCTTGTGTACAGTGATCACTGAAAGTGTTTCTGTACTCTAAATCAGCCATACAGTGAACATTCAGAGTTCAGATCACAATTGTTTTATTTCTTTTATTAGCTTAGTTAGTCAGGAAGAGCAAACAAGCATGTCAGCAGAGGAGTATGGTAAGCTGACAATGAGCCAGTTGGGTGAGATGTGTCAGGCTAAAGGACTGGTGCATGGAAACTTGACTAAAGCAGACATTATTGCAGCTTTAGTCACATCTGTAGCTGAGAGTAGCAACCAGGAGGATGATCAGACTAGCCTTGGAGATGTACAACACTCAGAGAATGGACAGCTCAACCTTTCTACAGAGGACCTAAAAATCTGTCTGGAGCTAAAGAGACTTGACTTGGAGGCCATGAACTTGGAAATAGAAGCTGAGGAGAAGGAGAGGCACAGGCAACATGAAAAGGACATGCTGACTCTTCACCAGAGTCATAGAGGTAATGAGGAAGGGAGTAACTGAACCCCAGAAACAACAAAGGTCAGTAAATTTCTTTCACAGTTTACAGAGGGGGATAATTTTGATAGTTTCATTCATATGTTTGAGAGGGCATGTAAACAGTATGATGTTGACCAAGGGCTCTTGGTACATTTCCTGAACTCCTTACTACATGGTAAAGCTGTAAATGTTCTCTATAAACTGTCTGATCATAAATTATATTGTTGTAAAGAATTGTTTTCAGAATTTTTTAAGCTAACACCTGAAGCTTATAGGAAAATGATTCACGAGCATAGACGCAAGGCAGATGAAAGTGTGTGTGAATATATATTTATATTTATTTATTTATTGACATTTGTTAAGCGGGTTTGTCCAACTGGGCTTGTGGCCCATTTTCAGTGGAGACCCGAGGAGAAAAGTTTCAGTAATACATTTTAAAACAAGTACAATTTTAAACAATATTGATATAATAGCAGTTATAGCAAAACGATTCACATATGTTGGGATACATGCATAAAGTTAAAGTTGCATTAAAAAGAAGCTAAGTAACAATTTTACATTGATATAGTTCAATAGGTCAACAATAAAAATATTTTGTTTGTATAAAATTATGCAAATGCATAGTAGACACATTCGAGAGAGAGGTGTAATGAGGTACTAAGTATGGTCCTTTTGAGGGTACATAAAGGGAAGGAAGACTAGGTAGGGTCATGGCAAGGGCAGGTTCTGGAATTGAGAAAATAAGATTTTAGTTCATTTTTAAAGTGTGAGGTGTGGGAGATTGAACGTAAGTCAAGGGGAAGTTTGTTCCAAGCATGGGCAAGGGAGTGTTTGTAGAGTAGTTTGCAGAATATGTTGCTGAACTAAGCACTTATTTTCATAGGTGGGTAAGTGGATGCCAGGTCACCACTTTTGAAGGGCTGGCAGACCTTTTGGTGAGGGAACAAGCCCTTAGCACTTTGCCTGCAGACATGAGGATCTGGTTAGCTGATAAACAATGCTCTACTGCAGATGAGTTGGGGAAGAAGGGAGACCTATACCTAGCAAGCAGGGCATCACTTTACAGGAAAGAGAAACCCAGTGCTGCTCATGGGTCTAAGGGAACCCATGATGGGCAGCCCAGACTGCCCCAACAGAATCTGCCAGTAGCAGGGGAAGCCAATAGTCCAGGTACACGTCCAGGACCTAGGGTTAAATGTTTTGAATGCAACCAGTGGGACCATGTAACATATAGATGTCCACGGAGGCAAAGTGGGGGAAAAAAGGTGGCAGAGCTAGTAAGTGGGAAAGACAAAATGCCAACAGTAGGTTGTCTTGAGACAACAAGGGTACCAAACTACCACCCTGCAAATGTCCTGCTAGGGAAGGATTTTGATAATGCAGTACCATGTATTTCTGCAGTTACATGCAGTCAGGCTTGGAGACAAACATGATGGTCTGGTAGCCTGGGGGAGACCCAGACAGACTTCACACTTTCAGCCATGACTGGTGAAGTGGTTACTTCAGGGAGGGAGCTACCCTGTAGCAGTAAGACTGAAGGTGAGCCACAGCTGCTTGTGGGTACTGATGGTCCCTTGTACAGAGTGATTGCAAGGGCTAAGGTGAGTAGTAGCACCCAGGCTGACAGTGAGGCACCTCTGTCAGAGGATAACAGACTTCCTGTGAAAAGGGGAGCTGGGAAGGATTACAAAGAGAGAGTTGAGACAGACTCAGTTCTCAGACCCTATATTACAAGACCTGAGGCAAGTAGCTAGTGAGGCACCTGATTCTCTAGGGAAGGGGGTATCTGTATACTGGAACAAAGGGTTACTGCATAGAGAGTGGACCCCTGAGGGAGGGCTACAGGGTGAGAGAATACAGCAGTTGGTAGTGCCTAGAGCCTACTATCTGGCACTTCTAGCCATAGCCCATGATATTCCCTTTGCAGGCCATATGAGCATAAAACGTACAAAGAGACATATTATGCAGAACTGTTATTAGACTGGGATTTCCAGAGATGCAACAAGGTACTGCAGGACCTGTGAGCAGTGTCAAAAGGTAGACAAGGCAGGAGACAAGGTGAAAGCTCCTTTGATACCTTTTCCTGTGATTAAAGAGCTATTTCAGAGGGTAGCTATGGATATTGTGGGGCCTCTGAGTACCCCAAGTTCCACAGGGAAAAAGTTTATCATATATCATAATGGTAGGACCAATAACAAGCAAATAAACTGTTAAACAACAAGATGCTCCAAAAAGAACGAGTTGCCAAGTAAAACTGTAACGCAATTTTATTTCCAAAACCAAGAGCGTTTTCGCTTCCGTATTTACAGAAGCTTCATCAGCATAAAAAGAGCGCAAGCTCACCAAAATTTAAAAGCTTAAACAGTGACACCCATTGATGTCACTTCCTTAATAAAATAAACTACATGCCATGTGTTTAAAATAAATAAACAATGCATCTTACACATGAATACAACCAGCTGCTATCGAAAATCGAGCAAACATTTAAATGCATAAATAGATGGATAGATAAACCAACACCTACTAAGCGTGCTGCTTAATAAGTAACGATTGCCAACCCAACCACACCTAAAATGTATGTAGCTATTATTACAGTTATTTGGAAGGGAGATCCCTTTCAAAAAACATTAAAAATAAGAATAAAAATAAATATGAGTATACCACTTAGATTCAATAAAGAATAAAGGGTTATCTAAGATAGCTCCTATATTTTAAGACAGATGCAATATTACAGTTATCATTAAGACCCGGGTAATTGAAGGTATCTAACTGCAGCTGCCATTCTAGCTCTCGGGTTTCTAAAATTAAAGATTGGGGGCCCCCCCTAATCTCAGCCTTAATATTGTCTATAGCCATAAATTGAAAACTGTGTCCACCATTGCTCAATAGATGTTTAGAAAGGGCATTGTCACTTTTTTTATTTTTTATAGCGTATATATGTTGGTAAATACGGTCGCGGAATCGACGGTCCATTTTACCAACATAAAACGCAGGACAACAGTCACAAAAAGCTATATAAACAATGGATCTTGTGTTGCAATTAATTTTATGGTTAATAAAGTATTTCCTATTCCCAATGGAAAATGAATTCCCTACCCGAAGGTATCTACACCAATTACAACACCCACAAGTGGTAGTTCCTTTTTGTCTAGAAATTGGATCCACTACATTATTTCTCTGAAGAATGACTTTAAGGTTACTACCTCTTCTAAATGTAAAAGAGGGGCCTAAACCCAATCTTTCGTGTAAGCCAGAACTGGTAATGAAATACCAGTTTTACGTACAATTGACCCACTTGTGGGTGTTGTAATTGGTGTAGATACCTTCGGGTAGGGAATTCATTTTCCATTGGGAATAGGAAATACTTTATTAACCATAAAATTAATTGCAACACAAGATCCATTGTTTATATAGCTTTTTGTGACTGTTGTCCTGCATTTTATGTTGGTAAAACGGACCGTCGATTCCGTGACCGTATTTACCAACATATATACGCTATAAAAAATAAAAAAAGTGACAATGCCCTTTCTAAACATCTATTGAGCAATGGTGGACACAGTTTTCAATTTATGGCTATAGACAATATTAAGGCTGAGATTAGGGGGGGGCCCCCAATCTTTAATTTTAGAAACCCGAGAGCTAGAATGGCAGCTCCGGTTAGATGCCTTCAATTACCCGGGTCTTAATGATAACTGTAATATTGCATCTGTCTTAAAATATAGGAGCTATCTTAGATAACCCTTTATTCTTTATTGAATCTAAGTGGTATACTCATATTTATTTTTATTCTTATTTTTAATGTTTTTTGAAAGGGATCTCCCTTCCAAATAACTGTAATAATAGCTACATACATTTTAGGTGTGGTTGGGTTGGCAATCGTTACTTTTAATTAAGTAGCTTAGACGCTTGTAGTAGGTGTTGGTTTATCTATCCATCTATTTATGCATTTAAATGTTTGCTCGATTTTCGATAGCAGCTGGTTGTATTCATGTGTAAGATGCATTGTTTATTTATTTTAAACACATGGCATGTAGTTTATTTTATTAAGGAAGTGACATCAATGGGTGTCACTGTTTAAGCTTTTAAATTTTGGTGAGCTTGTGCTCTTTTTATGCTGATGAAGCTTCTGTAAATACGGAAGCGAAAACGCTCTTGGTTTTGGAAATAAAATTGCGTTACAGTTTTACTTGGCAACTCGTTCTTTTTGGAGCATCTTGTTGTTTAACAATATATCATAATGGTAGTAGATTATGTTACAAGATACCCTGAGGCAGTAGCTCTGTCCTCCATTGAGGCAGAAAAGGTGGCAAATGCTTTGTTAGAGATTTTCAGCAGGGTAGGTTTCCCAAAAGAAATACTGACTGACAGAGGTGTCAATTTCATGTCAGACCTGCTGGCTTGTCTGTGGAAGGACTGTGGGGTGAAGCACCTAAAGACCACCCCTCTACCATCCCCAGACTAATGGTCTTGTTGAGAGATTAAACTCTACACTCAAGTGCATGCTACAGGCATTTGCAGACCAGTTTAAGAGGGAGTGGGACAAATATGTGCCCCATCTGTTGTTGGCTTACAGAGAGGTTTCTGAGGAATCCACAGGTTTTTCACCCTTTGACTTGTTGTATGGGCATAGGGTGAGGGGGGCTCTAGATTTAATTCAAGATGAGTGGGAGGGTGAGTGTGAATCCCACAAGGAGTCTGTTGTGGCATATGTCCTATACCTCAGGACAAGGCTTAGGAAAGTCAAAGGCTTGGTCCAGGAGAACCTGGCAGAAGCCCAACAGCAGAAAAAAGTCTGGTATGACAGGAGTGCTTGAGCTAGAGAGTATGCTGTAGAGCAGCAGGTAATGGTTTTCATTCCTGTTAGACACAACAAGCTGCAAGCAGCCTGGGAAGGACCCTACAAGGTGGTAAGGAAGGTCAGTGATGTTAACTACATGGTAGAACTGCTACGCAGGAGGCAGTAGCACAAATTGTGCCATGTTAACTTGATGAAACCTTACCAAGATAGGGAGGCCCTTGCACTGAGTATTTGCAATGGATTGCATGAGGAGTCTGAGGGAGATCTGGTGACTGATCTCCTCTGTGAGGCTCAGACTGACACCTCAATGGAAGAGGTAGCAATGTCCCAGCAGCTCTCTCCTACCCAGATTCAAGAAATTTGAGCAGTGTTACAGGAGTCTGGGAACATATTCACTGGGAAACTAGGGTGCACCCACCTGGTGCAGCACCAGTTGGATACAAGACCCCAAAGGCCAATTAAGCAGGCCCCTTATTGGGTGCCTGAAAGAGTCAAACAGACTCTGAGGGAAGAGATACAGTAAATGTTGGAACTAGGGGTAATTCAGGGGTCCAACAGTCCCTAGGCCTCCCCAGTGGTGCTGGTGCCAAAGAAGGATGGCAGCACCAGGTTCTGTGTGGACTACAAGAAATGAAATAGTCACACAGAGTCAGATGTTTACCCCATGCATAGGACAGATGAATCCCTAGAGTAGCTGGGTGGGGCTAAGTATCTTACCACCATTGATCTTACCAAGGGTGACTGGCAGGTGGCCTTTACTCCTAGTGCTAGAGAGAGGTCAGCCTTTGTGACTCCTTTTGGCTTGTATAAGTTCACAAAGATGCTCTTTGGGATGAAAAATGCCCCAGCAAATTTCCAGAGGCTGGTAGTTCATATCCTAGCAGGAACAGGAGATTTTTCCCTTGCTTACCTAGATGATATTGCCATCTACAGCCATTCCTGGCAAGAGCACCTTCAGCATTTCAGGGAGGTGCTGGGCAGACTACAGAGGGCAGGGTTGACAATTAAGCCCAGCAAATGGCAGGTGGGTATGGCAGAGGTCTCCTACCTGGGACATAGAGTGGGGAGTGGT
The DNA here is from genome assembly GCF_019279795.1 of Protopterus annectens. NCBI lineage: Eukaryota > Metazoa > Chordata > Ceratodontiformes > Protopteridae > Protopterus > Protopterus annectens. The sequence goes on from NC_056733.1 coordinate 1,411,325,383, forward strand.
AAGATCAGGTCAGAACCTGCCAAATTGGAAGCCATTCAGGCACGGCCTTTACCTATTACCAAAAAGCAGGTGAGGGCATTCTTAGGGACCTCAATGTACTACAGGACGTTCGTCTCCAGTTATAGTACCATAGCTGCTCCTCTCATAGACCTGACAAGATAAAACAGGCCAGATAAGGTAGTGTGGACCCCAGCATATGAGTAGGTATTCCAGAAGCTTAAAGAAGCTTTGGGAGGACCCCCTGTGTTAGCCAGTCCAGATTACAGCAAAGAATTTGTTGTGCAGGTGGATGCTTTGAACCATGGGGTGGAGGCTGTACTTAGCCAGATTTCTTCAGAGGGAGAGAAGCACCCAGTGGTTTATCTCAGTCATAGGCTCCAAAACAGGGAGGAATGCTATGCAGCTGTAGAAAAGGAATGTCTAGCCATAGTGTGGGCACTGCAGAAACTTCAGCCTTATCTGTATGGAAGAAAATTCACTGTAGTTATAGATCACAATCCCCTAACATGGTTACATCGAGCCTGCCACCAAAATGCCAAGTTACTAAGGTGGAGCCTAGGGTTGTAAGCATATGATATGTCAGTGCATCATCAAAGTGAGATTAGCAATCCCAATGCAGATGGGTTCTCAAGACAGGGAGTAGGGTAAGGTATTCCCAGATAAGCTCAACCCTCTTAAGCAATGTTTCTCATGGGTCACTTGAAAAACTAGCTTGAGTTCTTGGTGGGGGGGGGGATTGTGAAGGCTGCCAGCCCAGCTAGATAGAATTTTGTAAATAATTCTGTGTCATTGCAAATATTAATATGATCCACAGGCTTGTATTACAAATGTAAGAAAACTGTGTTATGTGCTGTGCTTCAAGATTGTAACCACAGTGCACCCTGCTGGAACACAGCAAGAATGTGTATAAACTATATGCCAATGCAAATGTATGTTTTCATGTTAGAAACTGAAATATATAGAGTTGACTTGCAAACTCTGAGAAAATAAGTAAAGAATTTTATGACTGTGTGTTATCTTAAGCTAAGAGACAGGATGTCTAGGTTATGAGTTTCTTTCTTTTGTCTTAAGACAAAGATAATTACTAGGTTTCACATGTAAAGTGTTTTTGTATTGCTCTGACTTCCTAGCAGCTGTACATCTGAGAGATAAGTATTTTTGACAAGTTAAATTCTGTTGGTATCTGTTTAGCCTGGGAACTACATGAAAGTGTCAAATAGTGATGTCATCTAACTAACCCAGCAGTAATATGTATTATTAATTTAAGAACTATCTCAGAAGGAAAGTGCATTTTGTATTTTGTTCTGAATCTGACAGCAACTCACTAGCACTTTGCCTTGCTCTGTAAGTAAGACTTAGATCTTAGTATCTCATTAGAGATAGATAGGAAAATAGTCAGATCAGTCTAGATGTTTTCTGTATTTATGTGAGACTGCCCTACAATGTTGTTTTAAAGTATTTCCTGTGATTTTTGAACTCTATTGTCACTGTGTTGAGTTAATAAGTATTGTCATGTGTTTTTATTATTTATTATTAAATATATTTAAACCTTTTTAATTGTGGCTGTTTTGTGTAGAGATAACTTAAGCTGTACTTGCATGTATTTGGTGATACTGTATAAGCCACTCCTAAATAGCCTTAGCCTTCTTCACACTTACTATTTGGATAATAGTAACATTGCACAGTAAAATTGGACACCCTTTGGTAAGGGCCTTTATAGTAGCTGGTAAGTAGTGGTTGGTGGCAGTCGGTACTACCTTATAGTCTGGGCAGAAGAGGGCATAGCTAGTGAACCCGAGCCAGCCTTTCCCAGGAGTGTCAGTGTGTTTGTATATAAATCAAATCTCAAAGTGTGTGTGTGTCAGCAACTTGGGCAGGGACACAAAGCACTGGTTGGACAGAGAGGGTGCTGGAGGTTTTGGCTTAACCACTCAACTGAGATCTGAACCCTATAGCTGCGCCAGTGGGGAGTCTTATTGGGGATTTGGAGAGAAAGGGAGAAACCAACCCCAAACTGACTGTGATCTTTGTGTGCTCTTAAGGGAAATTGTACTTTGCTGTGTGTGAACATCCCTTACTGCTGTTAGTGGTGAGGATTGAGGGTCCTTGATTACTGGGCCAGTGCACAGGCATCACAAAAGGTTCAGTTCCTGTCAAGGCTACCTGAACTACTAGAAATGGTAAATATATCACCCTATCACTAATACTGTCTAAAGGAGTGTAAAATATTTATATTTAAGGAAAGAGAGTGGGGCATTCTATGGGTCATAACAGAGTATCTCACAGAAACCAGAATTCAAGAGGGCAAAATCTTTGATTTGAATACAAAGATTTGTAATAAAAAGGAGTTCACTTTGAAGGCAGAGGTATTAATGGTTCATGTACTACAATGGAAGTTTTTTTTTTTTTTTTTTAAATACAGAGTAAGTGAAATGGTGTTATTCAGGAGATCATAGGGTCAAAAAAACTGTAGGACTAGAAGGGTGTTTATGTTTGGAAAATATCAAGTGAATGAAGTAATGGATGAACTAACTAAGGCAAGTGGTCTTTATGTGTTGTCAGATCCTGTTTCTCATTCTAAATATAGCTAATATAAAGAAGTATTGTTAAGTTTCCCTTTGGATAATAATGCATATGCTATTCTATTCTTCTGAGAAAGGGAAATGAAAAGAAAAGTGAATCTGATGATCAATGTAGTTCTGAATCATATGAAAATTGCTGTGGCAGTCTGATGTTTCCATCTATCCTTCTGCATATACCAGAACCACTGTAGTACAACTATGTAACTAAGCTATAATGATTAAATACTGAAAGCATGTGAGTTATGCACATAATTACAGTAGCTCAGTGATAATGTTGTTTGCAATACCCCAAGCATTGTTTTCAATAACAGAGTTTTGCAGATGTTCCACAAATACTGTTGCCAACTATGTGAAGCATTAGCCAAGTCTCTTTAAATAATACATACTGTTCATGTTACAGCTGAATAACATGGTATCTGCAACAGCCTACTTGTACTGCAGAAAAACTGGAAATTCAGAGTACCTCTGCTTCATATTTTTCCATCACTTTACAAAACGAGTAATCAGTAGAAAGCAAATAATGCTCAGAAAACACTATTAATAGTGGAATACCATGTGGCTTTTGATCACGTATGTCAATATTTGTATACAGGTAATAAACAGAGGTATGTGGCTTTTAAGTCATTGACTCCTGGCAGAATGACAAAATCCTATGGAGTTATCATACACAAGAAAAATAGCTCATACAGCCTTAGATGTTGTGTTATTTTATTCAGTCTTTTGTAGCTTGAACCTGGTGGTTAATAGAAACATGCTGTGGCACTGATATTAACTGCTGTACCTAGAATTCGGTACACTTAAAAAGAAGCAGTGAACTGGCATCATAAAATTTGCCTGAAGTAACTTCTATCACAGTTTACTTCCAACACAATTACGTGTTCATTATCTCCAGGCAAAAATGGGGTAAAGTACTCTTTTACAAGCGTAATTAAAAGAAGCTAGCTCTGTTGGTGTTGAAGCAAAAATCCCTGAATATGAACCAGATGACTGGAGTTTGATTAGCATCATGGGCTTCTGAAAGAGCAGATCAGAAAGAGGAGGATGAGTGATGAGGCAAGGCCTGTTCACCTCTTCCAAGGTAGAGGACAGGGGAACATATGTGGGCACAGCTGCATTAAGATCCTCAGTAGTAATACCAGAACTGTGACACTAAGCTGGTACCACAGCAGGTGGGCAGATGCAAAAGTCACATCATCATGATGGTGGGTGCAGCCTCTCACAGTACAATTGTATGTCCCATTAGGATGATGTCATGCAACCAGTGGGAAGGTAGGGTTGTAAAATAAAAACCTTACAAGTCACAATATGCCAGCTCTTCACCTGGCCCTGACCAGAACTGTAGCTGTGTCATCTGGCACCCTGTGCAGGTTCCCCAGTGTTCCACACTGAAAGGGTCTGTCGTACATTCATTCTAAAGACCTCTTTTCACTAATATTCATGGCAAATGATACTGAATCATTGAATCATATTAATTCATAAAAATAATATTTTATAATTAAGAAGTAACACATTTTAACTAACCTATGAGCCTCTTAATTGACATTTTTAGTAAGCTGTCAGTATGTGTTCTATGTTTCACCCATTTGTTCCATATTTTAATCTGAAATGTCTTTGTAATCTGAAATGTCTTTATAATCTGGAGTTTTTCTCCTCGGGTCTCCACTGAAAATGGACTTCTGGCCCTAATGGACCAACCTGGTTTAAAAAAAATGTTAATAAATAAATAAATAAATACAATAAATAAATAAAATTTTGAAAAGCAGTGTTTCACATTTTGGAGATGGAAGGTTAAGAACTGTAGTAGTATGAATCACAGGCTTCTTGCACAGCTTCTGGAACCTATTTTTAGTTTTAGTTTTCTTTGACTTATTGTGTTCTCAGAGCAGCTTTTATCTCTTTAACAGTGATTGCAATTGCTCAAAAAATGCCCTCTCTTAAATTCTTCCTGACATGTCAAAACTATAGCCTTGAATTGTTACACTGTAGCATACCATCCTTCAGAATGGCAAATTAGTAGATTTTCTCTGCTCTGAACATTGCTAGGATTTATAAGATTATGTCATTCATTGTTTTTTTCATAAGAGAAATATCTTTAATTTTTAACAGTGGATTATGAATGAGTTATTACCACATATCATGTATTCTATGCTTTATTGGTATGGTGTTTTGGTGTTTTTATTTTACATGTTCTGTGTGTCCAACCAGCTTGCTACTGTGTACCTGTTGTGCAAAACAAGAAAAGGAACCAAGAGCTGCTACTGGTCTTTATGGATGCAACAAAGAGTGCCATTTAGTTCAGCTGTGAAACAGTGACTACGTGTGAACAGACGTGGATTTAGTAGGATTCTGAAGGGTACTATGGCTCCCTCATCAGTGCTTATGTTTAAAAGTAATCAACCAATAAATCATAAAATAGTTTTGAATCAAGATTTTCCATATTACAGTTTCATCTGTAAATTGCACTTATAGGCAAGCTATTTTGTTATCATTGACCTTTTTTATTGTGAAAGTAGTCCATCTGGTGGTGTGAAATGTTGCCATTATGGCAATTAGCTGATAATCAATTGTAAATTTTTTTTTTTTACTTTGCATCTCAACAGAAGAAATTCTGCTAAGAAATTTGGGTCATGCATTTGTAGCAGTAAAATATGACAATTTGCCAGAGTTAACTTTGTTTCAGCTAATAAAATACATAATAATTTGTTGTGGCTCCCAGATAATACTATATCTGTTCAAGTTATTTGGTAAATGCTGTCTATATATCAAAGAAAGTGAACCCCCCACCACAAAAAATAAATGTCACACAAATGCATTCTACCACCACAACACAACACTAATCACAAGACACGTAACTCTCCTAAACAGTGTGCCACTCAACCAAAGCCCCTGAAGCAAAACAGCATGCTCAACACACTAGTCATAGGTGACTTGATAGTGAGGCACACTGATGTCCAACTCACTAGGCTGAATAACGAGAAAGTAACAGTCAGCTGCCTGTCAGGTGCCAGCATCCTCCACATAATGCACACACTCAGGTCCCTCAACAACAGATACAAATATGACCCTGTCATTGTACATGTGGGCGTGAATGACCTGAGACATACCTCCTTGGACTACATGAAGACAGACATGGAGGAGCTGTTGGATTATGTAGCCCAGGCGAGTATGACCCTAGCCCTGAGCAGCATCCTACCATCACTCAGAATGATGCCACAGTACAAGCAGAAAATGACTGATTTATACAATTGGCTACACTTTTGGTGTCATTCTAAGGGGATCTAGTATCTGTCTGCCTGGGATGACATGATTGACAGACCTCGATGCTTTGCCAGAGATGGCCTGCATCTGTCACCCCTGGGCATCCGGATACTGGCCAAGCCTCTTGCCACCCCTATAGTGCCTTTTTTATGCAGTGTCCCAAAGACCAAATTACCACCATAACAGCTACAAACAAATGCAATTTGAGGATCATGCTGCTCAATGCTAGAAGTCTAAATCTCAAAATGCACTCACTAGAAGCGATCCTTAAAAATGGAGAACATTGACATTTGTGCCATAACAGAGGCCTGGTTCAAGGCAGCAGAAAGCACCCCTGCACTACCAGGCTGCAACTCATTCCACACCTTTCAGCCCCAGAATTTGGACCAAAGCTCCAAAGGTGGTGGTGTTTCCATATTCTTAAAGAATGTGCACACCTCCAGACTGGTAGCCCAAAATAATGCATCTGAGATACCTCAGGTGCAGCTAACATTGTTAAGACAGCGATTCAGGTCATAGCCTGCTATAGGTCTCCAACCATGTCCCAAGACTCACACTCCACATTCCTAAGCACCAAGGGGAATATTAGGGTCCAATCTAACACCCTCATAGTGGGTGACTTCAACTACCCCTCCATTAACTGGGAAAGCTACTCATGTACCAATACACTTGCCCAACGTTTCCTGGAATTCATTAATTCCAATGCCCTGGACCAGCTCATTCTTACCCCCAGTAGAGGTAGCAATATCCTTGACCTGGTCATTACCAACATGGGCGGCCCCTGCTCTATACCAATAGTTAACTCGTCCTTGGTTAGATCCAATCACAAATTAATCATCTTGGATATCCACATCCATCCCATCCCCCTGCAAAGGAAACCACCATGAAAAACTTCTCCAAAGCTAACTTTGGGCTCATAAAAACAGAGGTGACTAACTTCATGGCACCCATGCAAACGGACAAATATTGCATGACCGCCGACTCATACACCAATGCACTGTACGAACACATACACAAATGTATGGATCTCGCCATACCCAATACAACCAAGACACTCTCCTCCAAAAAAAGGAAGCCAATCTGATGGTCCCCTGTCATAAAAAAAACTCTACAACAGAAGGAGGAAACTGATGCAGAATAAGGTGAAGTCCCAAGACTGGAAAAACTCCCTTATCAGCCTCAACAAAAAGTTGAGATCCCTCATCAAATCTTCCAAAGCTAGCTATGAAAACAGAATTGCAGTAGGTAATAAAGACAACCACAAGGCCTTCTATAGTTATGTAAGGAATCTCCACAGCAATACCCAGATTTGCGTTGAGCTACTGCACAATGGTACCTCCTAAACCGAGCCAACAGATATTGCCAATATATTGGCCGACAGATTCAGTGCCAACTTTACCCCCCCACCCCAACAGAACCAATCCCAATACCAGTAGATTGCCAGGCACCCAGTATTACTGCTGCACAGGTTAAAACAGCACTCTCCAAGACTAAGAATACAGCTTCTATGGGACCTAACAATATCCCTGGCTGTGCTTTACATGAACTACAGAGTGAACTGGCATCACACCTACGTGACCTGTTCAATCACAGCCTCACCTCAGGCTTTGACCCTACCAAATGGTGCACTGCTACAATCATCCCTCTCCACAAAGGAGAAGCAACTACAGACCCTGTGAACTATCACCCCATTAGCCTGATGAGTCTGATATGCAAAGCTATGGAACACATCATCATGGACCTAATAAACAAGGATATAGGGAATCTCCAAACTGTGGATCCTACACAGTTTGGTTTTGTGAAGACTAGATCATGCCTGCTCAACTTGGTCAACTTCTTTGAGTCAGTCACCAGAGCTGTGGATGAAGGCAAGGTGATTCATACAGCCTGCCTTGATCTGGCCAAGGCCTTTGATACCATTCCCCACTCAGGAATCATAGAAAAACTCACTAAGCTAGGCATCAACCCTTATATCACTAGGTGGGTTGCAAACTGGCTCACAGATAGAACCCACAGTGCGAAAGTAGCTGACTCCAAGTCAGGCTGCCTACCAGTCATGAGTGGAGTCCCACAGGGTTCGGTCCTGGGTCCTCTCCTGTTTGGTATCTACTTCTTTGAAGGCCAGGCCAACATGAAGGGTCTCTGGCTGACAAAGTTTATAGATGATTGCAAGCTGGGAGCTATTATTAACTCCTCAAGCATTGTTGACATCCTACAGAAAGGCCTCACTGAGACCAACAACTGGTGTCAGAACCATGGCCTTAAGCTCAGTGATAGAAAATGTGTTGTCATCCCCTTTGGAAAAAACCCAGTTCCCATGAATTACCACATTGATGGTAGTCCACTGAACACAGAAGGTGTTATAAGAGATCTGGGAACACAGGTTGACAGCAACCTCTCTTTTGACCACCACACTGCCACTGTGGAGAGAAAGTCCTTCAATGTGGCACATCTCATTACTAAGGGTTTTGCATCAAAGAAGAAAGAAGTCATTGTCTCCCTCTACTCTTCCCTCATTAGGCCAATCATTGAGTACAATGTCCCATTTGGCATGCACCTCACTAGACACCTGCAACAATTGGAGAGGCCACAAAAAACTCCAACTATTCTCTGACTAATATCGCCTACTTAGAGGCGATCTCTGCTTGACTTACAAAGCCATGTATGTCTCAGCTCTGTTAGAAATGCTACATCTGAAGAAATCTCAATCTCTCCACACCACACACTCCAGAGATCTCAACCTCATTACCACAATCAACAGAACATGCTGGAGGGACAGGTTCATAACCCAGAAATTGCCCATGCTATGGAATAGACATCCCATACATGTCAAGCAGAGCACCTCACTGGCCCTGTTCAAGAGAAATCTTGATGAGTGGATGGAAAATAGAGAATTCACCCAGGGGATCATTCCAGTGGCTCTATGGGCTAGGCTTGTAAAGGCTCCAGGACCATTAGCCCAGTACACACCTATGAAGCTATTAAACAAATAGCATGTTAAAGCTGCTACTTTTATGTTGATCTAATGATATAAAATTTATTGGTATCTACATATCTTCTTTATATAAGAATTCAGTAAATAAACTATGCAATATCAATGAAATGATTTTTTATCATCTGATAGGGTTACATCAAAAATGTTGATATAAGCAGTCTTGGGTTTTGTTCTAAACATGAGGACATCTCTGAAGGAAATAAATGCATATTTATATACAAAAATGATAGGTCATGCAACAACATATTGTGCATCTCTGACTCATTTGTGTCTCTTCCAATGTAAAGCTGCAGTAAACAGATTGACCATATATAAGATTGTCCATATATAAAAATGATCAAACTATAGTGTGTCCCTCCAATTTGCATGAGCAACATCCTCAGAAATGTGACTTATGAGATCATGCATCATGCTTATATTCATAATGCACATCATGGTGGCAGAAATGGATTCTGTATTTGATTTGCACTAAACTATTCATTGTGGACAAAGCCATTGATCTATATTTACAAAAATACTAACACTCAATTTCATTAGCTGAAATTCCACATGTTATGCTGTTGATTGTTTCTCTGGCTTCCAGTTGGCACAGTTATGTTTGTATTGCTTTGTGGTTTATACAAACAGATTAAAAACAGATTTGTATGTGTCTGTAAGAAATTAAAAGCAAATTTTAAAAATAGAATACGAAATTAAAACTGTCATGAGAAATTCAAGTTTTGTTTAAAGACTAACCTACACTGGGATTCAGTAAACTCCATGAAGGCCTCGCACTAAGCCTACATGGAGTTTACGTGCATGCACGGTTATGTGAGACGAGCAGCAGCGCTAATTACATAGTCATGCCACACACTACATTTAAACATAAATAAGCATGGTTTTGTGACTGGCAACAGTATTTCCAGGCAGAAAACTATGTAAAGTAAAATAAATATCAATCCTGTTTACCTCAGAGCACAGTCGGTTAGTGTGTTTGCATGGAATGCCACAGTGATCACTGGGACTTAACATATAAGTTTCCATAACTCTCAATTTCTTAATTAAGAAAATCTGGACAAAGCCCAACATAATGGCGAGACAATGACCCAGAAATAGGTTTCTATATTTTTGCATGTTTAAACTTAGAAATGTGCTAAAATAGCAAGGTTTGTGTTAAGATACATTTTATGAAGGATTTGAAATCTGAAACTCAAATGTGTGGAATTATTTAGTGACATCAGTCCTGCGATCATCCCAGTGATATGGCAGAAAACCACAAATTTTATAAGGAACAAACCAAAAGATACAAGGCAAAATTCTGGATATACTGCGAAAATCTGGACATTTGAGAGGTATGATATGTATATGATCCAAACACAGCACAAGACAGTGTATACAGTGCATAGTATTGTAAAATCCCATTCCTGGCATTCTGTACCAATGTTGTGTAAATGATCCATAAGGGTACATGGACTGCCATGTGAAATAAACACTCAGGGGAAGTGTGTGTATTGAATAGGGACACACAGATGGATTGTAGGAATGAACACAGGGAAAGAGGACAGGTGAAACAACCTAATGTGCAGCAGATGAGGGCATGTCAATGGAAGACAGCTGTAGTAGCGACACCAATCACATATCACTATGGTAGAGTAGGGACTGCACAGTGAAAATGTGTATCATGTAAGTGTCACTCAAGGTGACATAACAATAGGGAAGATATCTGTGTGAGATAAGCATCCTTACATGAACAATGCAGAGGACATCTGTCAGGGACGTTATATGCAATTGGGGTAGGTACATTTTGTGAAGCTGTGCAAATTGATTTTCCTAACTATGAGTGTAATCTGAGCAGAGGTCTCCAGCACTTGGGACACAGGTAAATTTCATAGACAACATTAAAAGAAGCATGCACAATTACGGACAATATCAGCATAATACCACCAGTAATCCAATGTCTCTGACATAATATATGTGATTTAGAGTGATCAGAGATGGTCCTGTACAAACACACTTGTACAACTATTATGACATGTCTGCACTCTATGAGGGTGTAAGAATTGATAGAGAGTGTAGTATACTGGAATTAACTGGAAACAACTGAAATGAGACTGGAACAGTCTTTATCTGTTAATTACCCAAACTCGTGCTGAACAGGTGCCAGTCTCCCTTTTATGGGCCAAGTCTTGTGTACTTTTCAGAATGAATTCTCCAAACACTGTAGTTCATTTAATAAGGCTTTGTTAGATGTTCACAATATCCAAATACTGTCTTCATTAACAGTCCTCATAAACAATAACAGTCTGTATAAATGCTGGGATGCTGGTTAGTAATAACAGTGCTGCTAAATATATTCAACGTTTCTGCACATGTTTTCTGATTGTCCTGAATAATGCAAACTGAAACAGTCTTTATTTGACCTGTCTTCTCTACTCAGGCTTGAGAGTCTGTATTGCAGCTTAATCTTTTCTGTATGTCAGGTCAAACTAACTAACTGACTTCCCTAACTGTATCTAAGATATATTTTAATAATATCAAAACTCTGTAATGCTTTATGCACCTTCTTAGCCTTGGTTACCTTGGTTTTCAAGCCTGGTATTACATGTCCTTTAGCTAACATTCCATTAAGGAACATTCTGTAGCTGGTGAGATTGTATCTTTCCCTTGAGAAGAGAACATTCTGTATTTCTGTATTTTCTGCATGTCATGCTTATCTTTCCTTTCTAATAAACTGTCTTTCTCTGAAACTGAATGCATACATGTCTGACTCCATATTTTCAGGCTTTACTCTACCTAAATGTACTATAGCAAATTTACTGAGACTACCCTAACTCTAACATTTTCTTGATTCTTCCCTTGAGAAAGAGAACAGAAAAGAACAGTATGTAGCCTTCCCTTGGGAACTGTTATCTCTCATGCTTGACCAGCAAGGTTATTATTTCCTTCTGCTTTAACTGTCTTTCCTAAAATGTCTGACACTACCTATTTTACCTTTTAGTCTGCATAATGCCTAATAACTACTTTAAAATGGAAGTCCCTAATCCAACAATTGCCCTTGAGGTCCCTGGCAAAAGTCTACAGGGACCTACTTCTGTAGTTACCTTACATCTGTATTGCTAACTACTGTATACAGCTTTATGCTACCTGACTCATAATCTAAAAATAAATGGTCTTTATTTGGTAAATGAACTTGCAATTTTAATTTTGACCACTAGGTGTCACTTGAGCATTTATGGCCTGTTTGGATTGAAGTCTCTTAATTTTATGATTTAATTTTACTAGGAAATTGTTTTTCTTTATCTGGTGAATAAACTTGCAATTTTAATTTTGACCACTAGGCTTGAAGTGTGTTAACTTTATGATTTAATTTCCAAGTCTTTACAGTCTTTAATTCTAAGTTCTGATGTATGAGTGATATATTCAAAACCTGTACATTATTCTGAAAATTAGTGTATTTTAATTATGTGGCTTTTAAAGCTGATTAGCCTATCTTTGTGAATCTTTATTTAAGTTAGACAGAGTACAAACTGCTAATCCTGCCTATTTTTCTCCCATATTTCTGTATGCTGTAATGGTAAAGTTACACTGTTTGTTGCCTATGTTTTTTACCTTATGAACTGGCGCCTTGGTGTACCATGATATCTCTCTTATAGCAAATAAAACCTTTTCCTGTTGTTCATAGATTTAAATTTTTAAACATTGTACTGTTTCTTTTTATTGTATAGCCTATCAAGCATGATGGCTTAGGACATCTGTTTTTTATTTTCCTGGTACCTGTTTGATGTCCTTCACCAACGGTCTTTCTGGATTATTGGCTATCAAGCATGATGTCTATTTTCTGAAGACTAATTGAAACTGGAACTAAAGAGATAACTCTATAACTGGTCTTGAAGCATAATTACCACATACTGTATTAACTTGTGTGTATAATATTTTATTTAGATTTGCTTTATAATGCTACTTACCTTTTTTTAACTTTTATGTGTTGTAATAGATGTCTGCCTCCTAAATTTGTGTCTGAAATATTCTATGAATATTTATGAGCTATAATAGCTTACTGAAACCTATATTTTCTGGATTTTAGATCTATACCTTTGCATTTTCTGTTATTTGTGTCCTTTTAAATTTCTGAGTAATGTACAATAATTATGTAAAATACACTAATCTGTAAACATGCACTGTAATCTGAAAATCAGAAAAATATCTACCATCAAGTGCAAGTCTCCAGGCCCAAGAAATGAATATAGTCCAAATGTAAACAAACCAAAGAAGGACCAGGAGCAGGCTGCAGATTCCAGTTTCAATGTAGTTTATTCCAGAACAGATGACATCCAAACACAAAACAATACTAGCGCTTTCATAGGTGTGTACCCCACTTCGTCAGGTGTAACAATGTTTCATTTAAGCATCATTTTATACTCTAGAAGTGCTGCAAAAACAACCAGTGACTGGTCACATGATATTTTTACTTAAAGCCACATACACATTTCCTTAAAGAAAGTGGTACAAAAATAAAAGCATACATAATAATGTATTGAAAATACACATGAAACTTTATTAAAAGTATTAAAAATATATATATATATACTAAAAAATGCATATATTAAAAACTAATACTTAAAGTATAAACACATATGAAAAACTTTTTCATCGAAAAAGTGGTCTCTTCTTTAAAATAGGCTTCAGTGGTATGTGTTCATTTAAACCATGCCCACAGTCTGCTTTCAGTCTAACAATCCATTTGGCTTCTAAGACCTCAGTTTTATTGCGGACATCACCACCTCTGATATTTTCATTAACCCTTTCTATCACAATAAACTTAAAAATATGTCCATCATCATTGTCACTGACAAAAACATTTAGAGCTTCTAGACTCAATGGAAGGGGAGCAGACTTTATAGATTGCACTGACAATGTTATTAAAAAATTAATAGTGAGAGGTTATGATGAGAAAATGGTAAAGAATAATGTACAGGAAGTGGCCAAACTTAGAGATTCAGTTGCAAAACCTTATTTCTCAGACAGAAGTGCTTCTAGTAACATTAAAAACACTAATACTACAAGGAAACTTAAGATGCCCCTATACTGCTCATCTGATGTATATAAATATATGGGCATAGTAAAGAAAAACTGTGGTATTTTAACCTCACACAAAGACATTAGTAATGTTATTGACCATGAACCTAGGTTTTTGTTTAAGAATGAGCTGTCCCTTAAAAGAAAGCTATGTTTTCCAAGGAATGAATTTAAAGCTTTAGAGTATGAAGGTTTAACTATGTGTGGACGGTCTAATTATTGTAGTTACTTGAACACCAGTACTAAATTTATGCACCCAAATGAAAAAAGGGGATACATTTTTTTAAATTTCTGCACATGTAATACTAAACATGTGGTATATCTTGCACATTGCTTGAAATGTTTTAAATTCTATGTTGGGAAAACTGATAGGGCACTTAAAGATCAAATAAGAGAACATATTTATCATATTAATAAAAGGGATAGAGTTAGTGCACTTTCTAAGCATGTTAGTGACAATGATGATGGACATATTTTTAAGTTTATTGTTATAGGAAGGGTTAATGAAAATATCAGAGGTGGTGATGTCCGCAATAAAACTGAGGCCTTAGAAGCCAAACGGATTGTTAGACTGAAAGCAGACTGTGGGCATGGTTTAAATGACCATATACCTCTGAAGCCTATTTTAAAGAAGAGACCACTTTTTCGATGAAAAAGTTTTTCATATGTGTTTATACTTATAGGTTCATAGGTTGGTACTCGGCTATCAGCCCTAGGGCCTATACAAGCCTAGCCATAACAATTCCCTGGCTATTTCTTCCCACACTATTTACTTCCCTGGACCCCTGTCTAGCAGGGTGACTGACGTGATCCCTGGGGTGAATTTCCTTTCTCCCATCCAGTCATCAAGGGTCCTTTTGAAGAGGGCCAAAGAGGTGCTCTGCTTGATATGTATATGCAGTCTATTCCAGAATCTGGGGAGTCTCTGGGTCAGGAACCTATCCCTCCAGCATGTTTTGTTTAGTGTGATGACAAGGTTTAGATCCCTGGAGCGTGTGGCTTTGAGGGATTGGGATTTCTTTAAGTGTAACATGTCCAACAGCTCTGGGTTTGACATGGCCTTGTATGTTAAGCAGAGATCACCTCTGAGTAGACAATATGCGACAGAGTATAGCTGGAGTTTTTTAAGTCGGTCAGAATAGGGCATCTGCTTTAGGCCTGTGATTCTTTTAGTGAGGTATTTCTGCGGCCTTTCCAGTTGTTGCTGATGTCTTGAGAGGTACATACCAAATGGGGCGTTGTATTCTATAATGGGTCTAAGTATTAGTTTTTAATATATGCATTTTTTTAATACTTTTAATAAAGTTTCATGTGTATTTTCAATACATTATTATGTATGCTTTTATATTTGTACCACTTTCTTTAAGGAAATGTGTATGTGGCTTTAAGTAAAAATATCATGTGACCAATCACTGGCTGTTTTTGCAGCACTTCTAGGGTATAAAATGATGCTTAAATGAAACATTGTTACACCTGATGAAGTGGGGTACACACCTATGAAAGCGCTAGTGTTGTTTTGTGTTTGGATGTCGTCTGTTCTGGAATAAACTACTTTGAAACTGGAATCTACAGCCTGCTCATGGTCCTTCTTTGGTTTGTTTACATATGCACTGTAATCTGTAAACTAATTAATAAATTAAGCTTGCCCTGTTATGTCTTGAGTGCATTGAATAACTATTACTACCTACTCTTTAGATAACTTATTTTAATAATTTACTAAAACTTATGCTTTTGTATTTCAGGTTTATACCTTTACATTTTTTGTATTGTTATCCACATATGCTATTTGGCAGAGGTTGGTCAACAGGACTAAGACAGAATATGTGTATGTGAATGAGAGGGAGGATAGAGGAATGGTGAGGATGCAGGGAGTAGAGCTGGCGAAGGTGGATGAGTTTAAGTACTTGGGATCAACAGTTCAGAGGAATGGTGAGTGTAGAAGAGAGGTGAAGAAGAGAGTACAGGTAGGGTGCAATGGGTGGAGAAGAGTGTCAGGAGTGATTTGTGACAGGTGGGTACTAGTAAGAATGAAAGGGAAGGTCTATAAGAGGGTAGTGAGACCAGCTATGTTGTATGGTTTGGAGACAGTGGCACTGACAAAAAGTCAGGAGTCAGAGCTGGAAGTGGCAGAGTTAAAGATATTAAGATTGCCACTGGGTGTGACAAGGATGGACAGGATTAGGAATCAGAATATTAGAGGGTCAGCTCAAGTTGGACGGTTTGGAGACAAAGTCAGAGAGGCGAGATTGCGTTGGCTTGGACATGTGCTGAGGAGGGATGCTGGGTATATTGGGAAAAGGATGCTAAGGATGGAGCTGCCAGGTAAGTGAAAAAGAGGAAGACCTAAGATAAGGTTTATGGATGTGGCAAGAGAGGGCATGCAGGGGGTTGGTGTGACAGAGCAATATACAGAGGACAGGAAGACATGGAAACAGATTATCCACTGTGGTGACCCCTAACGGGAACAGCCGAAAGAGAAGAAGACCTTTACACTTTCTGTTAGTGTCTTTTTTTTAACTTTCTGACTAATGTGCAATAATTATGTAAAGTGTACTGTAATCTGTAATCTGTAAATTAATTAACAAATTAAGCCTGCCATGTTATGCCTTGAGTATACTGAATAACTATTACTACCTATTATTTAGATAACTTATCTTAATAAGCCTGCAATAAATAATTCTGTCACTTTACCCTTAACTAATGACTGAATATTGTGAAGTATGATGTAGTAGAAATGTCTGATGTAATAAGTTTGTTATAAATAAGTCTGTCACTTTACCCTTAACTTATGACTAAATAATGTATTTCTGTTACTCTACCCTTAAAACTAATGACTGAATAAAGTGAAGTATTATTTTTATATTCTGAGGTTTGACTGAAATGTACTATACTGAACACATAACTGAGTATAAATGTCACAGTCTGAATCTTGACTGAAATGTGATACACATTTATACCAAACATTTAAAATAGCTGTGTATACTTTGGAAATTAAACTAATACTAAAAGAATATATTTTGCCAGTGTTAACTGAACACATATAAAAGCATAACTGAAAACTGGTACATGTTATATTCTGAAAACCAAGCTATAAGTACCTTTTTCTGTCAGTATTGTCTGAACATAGATAAACTGAAAACTATTACTGTTGTACAATTGTCTGAAAACATGAGAACATTTTGACAGTGTTATCTGAGCACAGATAAAAACTGATCTGATTTTATAAGTTTACTTGTCTGTTCTTTATAACATAAGAGTTTAACCTATGGCTTTAATGGCACATATGATGTACTGTTTTATGCATGAATGCTTTTTTGTCTCTGTATTAAGATATTGTTTATGCATTGCAACACTTTAATACAAAGCTCTTAACTAATGACTGCTAAACAAAACAATAACACAAAAAAAAAAATAATTTGCCAAATTTGTAACTGTCAACTCTTTATTCTGTGAATTAACTTGACTGTGATTTCTGTTATACCTTACACAACATAGATACATACAGTTACTCTTTTTTCTTTTTAACTGACCACACCCAATATGCCTTTCTCTGCACTTTAGCTGTGTCAGCTGAACTGGAATTTATTTTATTTTTAACCCATACATCTGCATGTTTCTGTCATAACCAATTCTTTAAAATCTGTACATTTGTACCAACTACTGCATGCAAATTCTTATGTGTCATCTGTGTGCACTATTCTACATTCTGTAGCATTTTTTTCATAAAATCCTGTTGCTGAAGTCTAAAACAACATAGTTTCATAGGTTCATACTAGGCTAACTGCCCTTGTGAGCCATTTTAAGCCTAGCCAATGTGAGATTCAAACCCTGTACCTTGCGTTTGTAAGGCAAACACCTTAACCATTAGGCCACCCTCCCAATCCTTACAACCCTTACATATAACTCTGATGACATGTTCATACCTAGTACATAGCTGTTACACATTGAACTGTTAGCTACTGTAATCTTTGACCCTTTAAATCCTGACAAGACTATATTTGTGTCCTCTAATAAAGGTCTATTTGTAACTGAAGTTGACTTGTCTGTATTAATCAGTACATTATTCCCTAATTTTCCTGTAAACACTGAAAAATTGTAATTTATTTTAACCTTAAACAATGACAGATAAATGCTCTGGTTTGGTGCTGGACTGACACACCCTTCACAAGTAGCTATGAAATACATTTTTTCTTTCTTTTGCTCTGAGTTAGTAGCAATTTTATGTTGCGCTGAAGTCTGATTTTTATTTATGCTGAAATTTACTTTACCAAAATCTGCACTCTGATTCCTCTTATCCCCCTCAGTGCAATGTTTGCACTTGCTTCTGAAAATAAGAAACTAGGTGAAGTAATGTGAACTTGAGACATTGCCTGCATGTTATGTATGTTGACTGTGTTGACATTTGTATACTTAATACTGCAACATAATTTTGTATTTTGAATTACATGTAAACAAGAATTTATTACATTTTCAACATTTATATTTGAAACTGTACTACAACTGTATGTTGAACTGCATGCGCTGAAGCATTTACACAAGAATTTGAGTTTAAGTCTGAAACCGTATTGTTAGAAGCTGACTCATTATGCAAATGCTTTCCTGTAGCCTGCTTCTGTGAGTTAACTCTTTTGCGTTTAGAAATATTTAACATTTGAACTAATAACCTTTAACTTTAAAAGAACATTTCTGGAACACAGATTTTTAGACTGCTTTACCCACGTTTTAAATTTAAACCAAAGATTTACTGATGTGCCCACAACCTGTAGCTCTTCAAACAACTGTTTGGACACAGGATATGCATGTCATTTGTTATCTCTGTGAGTTAAATAATGGAAAGGAAAGGGCCTAGCAGGCATCCCTGATGTACAGACCTGATCACTCAACCTGATATATAATTCAATTCACACATTTTAACATATTTTGATGCCATATATGCGATACAGTGGTCTCCCCACTAGGTGATAAAGGTGTTATGGCCACATCTGACAGTGTTGAGTGAAAACCTCAGTGTGGATTTGTGTCAAATGCCTTGGGCTTGTCAAGTTCAAAAGTATGATAGTTTTATCATCATGCATGCCCTCAGTGACCTATTTGAGGACATCTAACAGATGTAACAGACATGATGTAGCATTAACAACTCACCCAGGTCTGTTGCACACAGCCAGGATATTACTAGTGTCCATTTAGTGAAAGGTCCATGATGACATGTTGATCTTCCTCACACATGAGGACAGTCAGGATGTGTCTATACATGCATGCATCAGGTGCTGTCTCCCCAACTTACTTGGATGCATGTTGATATACACTCTTCTACAGGAGCATAGTCTGTATGGAGGGTGTGTTGAAGTGTGAATTCAACCGTGTCAGGAAGGTATATGTGCTGATTCATGCAATTGGTGATCTGTGATGTTGTCACAGCCCATTGATTATGTGTGATAGGCCTAGATATAGGTAAGACAGTGCATACTGGCTATTCCGATCTGGCCTAGGGTTTAGACATAAACACCCACATAGGTATCATTGAGAAACTCACCCAGCTGGGGATTAATCCTTACGTCATTAGATGGGTAACCAAATGGCTCACTGACAAAACACATACCATGAATGTTGGTGAATCAACCCATACCAGTAGAGCTGTCACCACTGGCATTCCCCAGGCATCTGTGCTTAGCCCTTTATAGGTTCATAGGTTCATAGGTAGGTACTAGGCTATCTGCCCAAAGGCATTTATAAGCCTAGCCAGAATGTGTTGGCTTTTGCTGCCCCCTTAGATTAGTTCCCTGTGTCTCTGTCCAGCAGAGCCACTGAAGTGATCCTTAGGTTAAACTTTCTGTTTCCCATCCACTCGTCAAGGTTTCTCTTAAAGAGTGTTAGTAAGAATCTCTGCCTAATGTAGATATGAATCTTGTTCCAAAGCATGGGTAGTCTCTGGGACAGGAATCTATCCCTCCAGCATGTGTTATTTATTGTTGTGGTAAGGTTTAGATCCCTAGAGTGTGTAGCTTGAGGGGATATGGTTTTCTTTAGGTGCAGCATGTCCATCAATTCTGGGTTGGACATGGCCTTGTATGTCAGGCAGAGATCACCTCTGAGTAGGCGGTATGCAACTGAGTACAGCTGGAGTTTCTTCATTCGAGCTGCATAAGGCATCTGTTTGAGGCAAGTGATCCTCTTGGTGAGGCACTTCTGTGGTCTTTCCAGCTGTTTCAGGTGTCTTGTAAGGTACATCCCAAATGGGGTGTTGTACTCTATGATGGGTCTGATGAGTGATGAGTAGAGGGGCACAATGACCTCTTTTGATTTGGATGCGAACCCTTTTGTGATTAGGTGGGCCACATAAAAGGATTTCCTAACTACTTTGGCAATGTGATTATCAAAGGAGAGATTACTATCTACTTGGGTCCTCAGATCCCTTATTATGTATTCCATATTTAGGGGACTACCACCTATGTGGTAGTTTGTGGGTACTTTGTTTTTTCCAAAGGGGATGACTATGCACTTTTTGGCATTTAGCTTGAGGCCATGATTTTGACTCCAGATATCTGTCTCAGTGAGACCCTTTTGGAGGATGTCTGTGTCAGCTGGAGAGTCAATTATAGTCCCTAGTTTGCAATTGTCTGCTAACTTGGTCAGCCATAGTCCTCCTGTGCTTGCCTGTACCTCTGAGAAGTATATGCCGAACAGGAGGGGTCCTTGGAATGAGCTCTGGGGAACGCCACTTGTAACCGGTTTAGAGTCAGACCTAGCTCCCGCAACTCTCACCATGTGGATTCTGTCCGTGAGCCAGTTGGCAACCCATCTTGTGACATAGGGGTTTATATTCAGGCTGGTGAGCTCATCTATAATGCCAGAATGGGGAATGGTGTCAAAGGCTTTTGCAAGGTCTAGGTAGGCTGTGTGTACCACCTTTCCCTTGTCTATAGCCTTGGTAACTGTCTCAAAGAAGTCCACCAGGTTTAGGAAGCATGATCTGCCCTTAACAAAGCTGAACTGGGTAGAGTCCAGAGTTTAGAGGATCCCAATGTCCCTGTTATTGAGTTCCATGATGATGCCCTCCATAGCCTTGCAGACCAAGCTAGTCAGGCTTATAGGGTGATAGGGCGATAGTTCCCAGGGTCTGTTGTGGCTCCACCTTTGTGGAGTGGAATAACCATTGCTGTGCACCACTCTGTGCACCAGTCTATGGGTATGTAGCCTGTGGAGAGGCTGAGTTTGACAGAGTGTTTAGGTAAGGGGTTAATTCATCTTTGAGCTCGTGTAGGACGTAGCCTGGGACACCGTCCGGTCCCATTGATGCTGTGTTTTTGGCTTTGGAGAGGGCTGTTTTAACCTAAGTGTCTGTGATTTCAGGGGCTCTATATTCTTCTGGTATGGTTATGGGCACTTTTGGGTGAGAGGGGGGGGGTGATGTTTTTTGCACTGAACCTGTTTGCCAGGATGTTGGCGATATCGGTCGGTTCAGTGTATTTTGTGCCATTCTGCACTAACTCTGAGCAGATCTGAGCATTGCCACTTAGATTCCTGACATAGCTAAAGAATGTCTTGTGGTTATCTTTGGAGTCCTTGGCAATTTTTCTTTCGAAGCTAGCCTTGGATGGTTTTATGAGGGATTGTAGTTTCTTGCTGATACTGATCAAGGATGTCTTCCCTTCTTGGGATTTTGCTCTTTTCTGTACTAGTTTCCTCCTTCTGTTGTATAGCTTGTTTATGGTAGGGGTCCACCAGACTGGTTTCCTTTTCTTGGAGGAGTGAGTCTTGGTTTTGCTTGCGATAGCACGATCCATGCATTCTTGTAGGTACCCGTAGAATGTATTAGTAAAGGATTTTGCAGCTTGGACAGCATTATCCTTTAGCATGGGAGCTTTGAAAATTTCCACCTCGGCCTTAAGTAATGTGAAGTTTGCTTTTGAAAAGTTTTTCACAGTGGTTTCCTTGACCGGGGATGGAGGCGGAATGTGGATATCCAGAGTTATTTGTTTATGGTCAGCTCTAACCAATGAGGGGTTGACCTCCAGTGTGGGACACTGGTCACACATGTTGGTAATGACCAGGTCCAGTATGTTGTCACCTCTGGTGGGAGTGTTGACCAGTTGATCCAGGGTATTTGAGTTTATAAATTCTAGGAAATGTTGGGCAAGGGAGTTAGTACTTGAGTAGTTTTCCCAGTTAATGTTTGGGTAATTCAAATCACCCAATATTAGGGTGTTTGGTAGGACCTTTATGTTTCCTAGTGTTTCCAGAAATGCGGAATGGGGGTCCTGGGACATGGTGGGTGATCTGAAGCAAGCTACAATTTGAATTGCAGTTTTGCCCATTGTTAGTTGCACGTGGATGATCTCTGAAGCATAGTGCTGTGCCACTAACCTTGAGGTGTGGGTATCCTTGATGAATATGGATATGCCTCTGCTTTTTGTATTTCGGTCCGGGTTCTGTGGCCAAAATGTATGGTATGAGTTGTAGCCTGGCAGTGCTGGGGTGTTCTCTGGTGCCTTAAACCAGGTTTCTGTTACTGCACATATATTGATTTTCTCCATACTGAGGAGTGCCTCGAGTGTGTGCATTTTGAGGTTTAGACTTCTAGCATTGAGTAGCATTATTCTCAGTTTTTTGTTACTTGTGTTATTTACGGCGGTGGGTTTGCCTTTTGATCCTTGCCTAAAAAGGCACTATGGGGGTGGCAGGAGTCTTGGCCAGTATTCAAAAACCTAAGGGTGACAGCTGCAAGCCGTCTCTAGCAAAGCAGCGTGGCTTGTTGAGTATGTCATCCCAGGGGGACAGACACTGGCTCCCCTTTGAATGACACCAGAAACTTAGCCAATTGTTGAAACTGATAATTTTTTCTTTATACCGTGGTATCATTCTTGGTGAGGGCAGGATGCTACTCAGGGTCAGGGTCATACCAGCCTGGGCTACATGATCAGATAGCTCTTCCATGTCTCGTTTCATGTAGTCCAGAGAGGTACGGCCCAGGTCATTCACACCAACATGGACAATGACAGAGTCATATTTGTACTTGTTCTGGAGTGACCTGAGTGCTTGTGTTATGTGGCGGATCTTGGCACCCGACAAGCAGCTAACAGTATCCTTCTCCTTGTTCATCCTAGAGAGTGGGAAATCAGTGTGCCTGACTATAGAGTCACCTATTACTAGGGTGTTGGGCATGTTATTTTGCCTTAAGGGCTGCGATTGCATGGCACACTGGTTTTGTGAAGTATGTGTTTCATGGTTTGTGTTGGGTGTGGAGGTTGCTTGGATGTCTGCTTTGGAGGTCTCTGTTGCTTTTGCAGATTTTTATTTAGAGCCCCCGAGTATGTTTTCGTGTATTTATGTGTGTTTTTTGCCAGTGCTGGTTTAATGGGTCTATGTGAGACTGGTGGTGTGATGCAAGTATTTCCCTTCTCCTCTTGACTGTCTGATCCAGTCTTGGGTTGAGAGAGCGTAGCCTCTAGTTTGGCTGTATAATTGCATCTCTTGCATGTATTAGTGTTTGGTGGTAGGAGGAGAGGGTTGTCTGTGTACATGAGGCAGTTGTAACATTGCCTCAAAATGCCCAGATTCACCAGTTGGGCTGCAGAGTACACCTGAAACTGCCCTTTGGACATGCCTGGATAGGTACAGTGAACTGTTTTACTGATTGGCTGGTAAGGTCGAATAGAGAGCCTTGTCCTTCTGTACAGTATAGTGGGGTCTAGTGCTAGGGTTTATAAGTGCTTGCTATGATGTTTGAGCATGTACCGGGCTGGAAAATGAATGGTTTGAGTGCTTAAGTTGAAAGTTTGTCTAGTTCCAAGGGAAAAATTGAAGAGGAGACTTTGTGGAGCCGGGAACAGTTATACCCTAGCTAACTGGCACTGCCTGGTGCACAAAACCAGGCAAATGCATTTTTTATAGCAGGGAAATGAAAGAGATAGAAATTGGCCCAAAATGGCCAATAACCTACTAATTTCTGGGCTGATACCACTCCTCCAGGGACAGATAGGCTGCTCAAAGCTCTCCTCTCTCACAGGTGAACAGAGAAACTTACTTCTATCCAAGTAAGGTATGGGCAAACACAGAGACTTGTAACACAGCCCTGAATTCAGCACTAACCTAAAAACTGGACTATACTAGCTTAGAAAAGTGGGAAACAACTATATTTTTTTTCAGAAAATAAAGCAGATACGATCAAAAAAACACTTTAAATGCACAGTAAAGGATACTTATTGTTATATTCATATCAGAGTTGTAGCCAATGCCCCTAGTAATAAAGTAGGAAGAAACAAATACAGTAAAATCAGATGAATAAAGTGCAATTTATATATATATATATATATATATATATATATATATATATATATATATATATATATATATTTGTATATATATATAACAATAGAAAACAAACTGATTTAAACAAGTTACCCAATTAACGAGAAAAAAGCTCAAAACTGAGCCCTGTTCCAGCAGTCTTCAATCAGACAAGCTCTAACTGCACACTCCTGCCACTAGGGTGCAGGGGAACATTCTACAAAAAAGATGGTCTGGATCAGTGCTCAAGTTATACAAACAAAGTTAGATTCTGCAGGCCTGAATCTGGTCTATGCTACAGCAACAAGGCGCACCAATTTCAGAAAGAAACAGTTCAAATAAGCAGGCACAATAAGCCTGTGACCAGAAATTCCCAGCTCAGAGGGCAGAATCCAGCCTCTCCTCCTACAAGAGTGCAGACCACAAACCTTCTTAATGTAGAATAACTGGCCTGAAGCCCAAGTGCTTAAACCAGAACTAATGCACTTTTAGAATAGCAGACTCTGAGCCTTCAATCAGCAATTCCCAGCTTAGAAGGGTGTAAGCAACATGTCTTGCCACAACAGTACAGACCACAAACCTTCTTAATGTAAAGCAACTGGTATGAAGCCCAAGTGCTTAAACCAAAATACTTAGAATAACAGTTACAATTTAATCAGGCTACTACCAAGCAGTAATAAATGTAGCAGATTAAATAAAATTGAGTACTTTTAAGAAGAGGCAAATGCATAATAAAGTAGGAGGAAACACAAATACAGTAAAGCAGATGAATAAAGTGCATTTTTTTTAGTAAAGTGCAAGGAGAGAGGAAGGACGAACCTAAGTAGGTTGGCCTTCTCAACTCTTCCCTCTGTATTAAGTAGAGTGAACACTAGACTCAGAATATGATCTCACTGTACTCGGTTAAGTGAGCAAATGAGATGGACCCAGGAGGAGTGTTCAAATACAGACTTACAGGAGGGGCGGGCAATTCCAGAGCCACCAACACTAACACCAAGCCAAGAACAGGGAGAGTGGGTGGGGAACTAACTGCAGAGAGACACACAGCACACTATTCAATGAAACAATTAGGTAACAGAAAAAATAACATATAGTACTTTTAAAACTGCAAGTTTGCACTTAACAGAAGAATAAAACACAGTACTGCAAGTTTGCACTTACCTTCAGCTTCTAATGCATTTGATTGTAGCCAATCAAGTCACTCAGAAATTGAGCATAAAATGAATTCTCAAACTCAGTGGCTAACACTTAAAGTACAGAGGAAACTCTCTAGGCTAACAGTTAAATAGCAGATAACAAAGAAGTGAGAAGACCACTGCCCCCCTTACAGCAGAGAGACACACAGCACACTATTCAGTGAAATAATTAGGTAACAGAAAAAATAAAATACAGTACTTTTAAAACTGCAAGTTTGCACTTAGAAGAATAAAACACAGTACTGCAAGTTTGCACTTAACTTCAGCTTCTAATTCAAGCGATTGTAGGTGAATCTATTTCTCAACAGTTCAAGCTAACATTTATGGCCATTAGCTTACCATGTTTGCTGATTGTTGCATAATGGGTGCAATCATTGAATCCACCTATGATAACATACCACAGGAGAGGCTAACACAGACAAATGATTGGTGACAAAGCCACACAGTCTACAAATAAATGCAAAACTGTGTATTTATTTTGTCCTTCTACAAATTGGAATTCCCTGCTAATTACAGCATTGACAACAGTCCCACTATGATGAAACCCGGGAAGGCAGGCACTGGGAACACACTGAACCTCAACCACTAAGTGTTCACAGTGGTATTGAAAGCTGATGTTGTGCACATCATAAGTCATGCCATCGTATTCAGATCTGAGGATTACATTACTGCACTGTACTCAAACCTCATCAGAACACTAATGGAGTAAATGCTCTCTTTTGCATGCACCTCACCAGACACATGCAGCAGCTGTAGAGACCACAAGGGTTTATCACCAAGACAACACAGGGGCTAGAAACCATGCCATGATGTATGTGGATAGCCTGAAAGCCATGTCACTAATCTGGATTTTATAGAATGAGGCAACTTCTGCCTGACCTCCAGGCCAGTCTCTGACCATACCCTGATGCCCTGGTGGAAATAGTGCATATCCACAAATCAGATATAGCTGATGACATCAGCAGTGTCTGGTGAGGAGAATATGGTAATAGCAGTGTCCCACATGCTGGTGTAAAAAGCTCTTTGTAATGTCAAGCAAGTGCACAAACACACACACACACACACACACACACACACACACACACACACACCAGCTGACTACAGGAAGAACAGAACTCCTATCTATCTAAGTACACAGACTACAGAACTCTCTATTTAACTCATTAACTCAGAGTACCTTCTCATGGCACCTGTGTGTTTAAACCCGAGCGCGCCATGAGAAGATAGAAATTATCAGCTGTTATCCCCGAGTGCCTTCCACAAGCGAGAGAAAAGTGTACTGCAAATTTGTAGTTCAACTTAATGTAAAATACGCTGAAACCGTAAAGGTGAATTACCTTATAAAGTTACGATTCAGCATGTTTTTACATTAAGGTCACATTAAAGTTCTTACGGAAAATGTGTTTATAAAGTGCTCGATAAAGCAAGTGGTGACAACCAATCGGATTCTTGCAATCCAAGCCACCACTTGCATAACACCTCCACCCCCAACCAAAATTTCTATTGTTTTTCCACCTGTAAAAAAGAGGGTCCAGCAATAGGTATTTCTTTTATTTCTGCAAAGACTTGGAGATTTTGTTTGCTACTGGATCCTCTATTTTTCTTCCGCATTCGGATTTCACAGACCACCATATAGGCACTACCAGGCAGTTCTTGTTCAGCTACCTTATTTTCCTCCCGGTTAGTGGTATCTCCTACTGAGACAATCTGTAAGAGCAGTTATTTCTAGTTATATACAGAGATACTCGTAATGTAATATATATATATATATATATATATATATATATATATATATATATATATATATATATATATATATACATATATATATATACATATATGATGCTCCCACAGGCAGTTTAGTTCAATATTCCGTCAGGGGGGTACATTAATGGCTTTTATTGAGTTGTTGCCGACTCCTTTTTTTTTTCAGTATTCCTGCCCAGGACTCTTCGTTTCGCCAGCTCCTTTTTCAAACCTCCCCCTGGATTTTTACCCACCCAGACCTCTCCCCTCACCCCAAAGACCCTTGTCTCTGCCCACCCGCTGACCATCGCTGTGCAAAACTGCTACCAGAAGTGTAGTTAGGGTTGGATATTCGAAAGTTGTCCCCGGTGCAAAGTGTTACGTGGGGTGATCAGCATATGCCGATTGTTGCATCTCACATCAGGTTATATGTAAAAAAAAAAAAAAAAAGTGGGCCCGCTCATCGTCTTCCCTTCCCAACTGTTGGTGTAGTTATCCAAGACGTCCATTTTCTCCCTCTAGCATTTCTCCTCATGCCGTAATGTTGACCACATCTGGCTTTTTCCCAGTCAACAAATGTTTCAAACTGGGCAATGAGCTCGTATGTTTGTGTGAAGGTAAACAGCCACCGCTAGCAATTTTTTTTTTTTGACACATGCACTTGCAGTCTATTCTCTACTGCCATATGCAGACAAGTGCTGCACATCCAGGTCTCCACTGTAGTGTGCTAAAAGGGTGTAGATAAACAGAACTACTGAAAACACCCATGACATTTTTGGGGAATTGAAGAAAGGCCAAGTTATTGAGATTGTCTATGTATTTCCTGCTCATATGACACGGGAAAAGAAGGGTAATCCAGGTTGCTAAAGTGGAGTATGTGGCAGCCCTCACTCACTTTATCAACAGGTAAATTTAACACAGACACATTTGCACGATGTTCATATTCCACTGTATCCTTATTTACTGGAACAAACTTCCAGTACTTGTCATAGTAGCATCCTGGTGAGAAGTAAGATGTTTACCTTACAAACAGGTTTTATTCTCACATGGGGTGAGTGGCTAGGCTTAAAAACAGCCCACAAGGACAATTGGCCTAGTCCTATAAACTTCAAAGTAAACCGAAGTAATTGGATGGGCATCCTTCAATTCTTTCCCAGCTTAGCTTGTTTTGCCTTCATTTAGGCTAGGGGGAAATTTGAACAGTTTTTTTTTTGGTTAGGATCAAAATGTTCTGCAGACTGCCTAGTACTTGTCTATGAACCTATAACACCAAGAAGTGATCTTCTTAGCTAATATTATGACTACCAGTTGCTGGCTCTTACTGAATTTTCTTTTTGGAACATTGCTTTATCTCTAGTGGAAGTGAAAACTGTGCTACATTAGGCAAATTGATGGGTGGTGTATTGTGTGTTTCTGTTTGTGTGCTTATACTGAGGTAATATTAGCTGCTGCTTATTTAACTCTGGTTTTCTTGATGTTTAATTGCTGGAAACTGGTATTTTTTTCATTATCTGACTGTGTGTTGTAGAT
>NC_056733.1:1411359031-1411399031 GCF_019279795.1 Protopterus annectens
AGAGTTATGAGCATTTGTTTTCTGTATAGTATTACAAATGGATTTTCTGAAAATTAGCTCAGGCTGCACTGTTGTTCCTATGGTGGAATTAAGCAGGCAGCTTTTTCTGAGCTGCTCCGGAGTGAATGAGTTAAGGCAAGAGCCACAGCTCAAGTCTGACTTGGAGTGTCTCACACAACAGTTTATATCTGATGACATTAGCAGTGTCTGGTGAGGAGAATATTGTAATAACAGTGACCCACATGCTGGTGTAAAATGTTTTCTGTAATGTCAAGCAAGAGCACAAACACACACACCCCAGCTGACTGTGGTGAGAATCGAACCTCTACCTATCTAAGTACACAGACTACAGAACCCTGTATTTAAGACAACACTTTATAGCTGATGATAGCAGTTTCTGGTTAGGATAATATGATAATAGTAGTGTTCCACATGCTGGTATAAAAAGTTCTCTGTAATGTCAAGTAAGTGCACAAACACACACACACACACACACACACACACACACATTTGACTGCAGTGAGAACAGAATCCCCTTCCTATGTACACAGACTACA
Organism: Protopterus annectens; assembly: GCF_019279795.1. Taxonomy (NCBI): domain Eukaryota; kingdom Metazoa; phylum Chordata; order Ceratodontiformes; family Protopteridae; genus Protopterus; species Protopterus annectens. The sequence continues at coordinate 1,411,359,589 of NC_056733.1, forward strand.
GACCTCATTACTTTATGCAAGTGCTACAGCACAAGTCTGACTTTTCCAAGGCTGCAGGACAACCTATAGTGGTTGACATCATCAGTGCATGTAGGCAGGTTTTTTTGGGGGCCGGTACATGCCAGGACGGCATACCGGCACCTCTGCTGCCCTGTTTCTTTTAAAAAAAAATCTTTTTTTAAGGGTGTTCTTCTTTAAGAAAGCCCTTTGTGTCAGGTTGCACAGACACAGAAGACCTTCTGTGTCTGTGCAATGTGTGACCGATTGTTTACATCTTCCTGGTCCACGCACAAGGAATTTGAATTCCTGAAGATGTTTGGACTGTGGACCATGACTGGACAAGTGAGTGGTAGGTGTGTGCATGTGTTTAAGTTTTTAAGAGGAGTGTGTGTGCATGTGTCCAAGAAATAGGTAGGCAGGGGTGTGTGTGTGTGTGTGTGTGTGCGTGTGTGCGTGTGTGTGTGTGTGTGTGTGTGTGTGTGTGTGTGTGTGTGTGTGTGTGTGTGTGTGTGTGCGTGTATAAGAAGTAGGTAGGTCTGTGTATGTGTTTGTGTATAAGAAGTAGGTAGGTTAGGCAGAAATCAATAACTGTAATCCAGGTTACTGAGAGAAATAGTTTAAAAATGTACTGAATTCTGTAAAGACTCCTGATATGATATTAATCATTAATGTCCAAGACAGTTTAGCTTTTTGGTAACAAGTATGGAATGCATTTTTCTCTGTGTTTAAGCACGATGACTTTGTATGCATACATGATGCATATGTAAACCTTATATACAAACACGGTATTAGTATCAGTCAATTTTATCATAAATAGTTAATCACAGGTCTGTGTAAAATAGCTGGAAGTTAAACTTTCAGCAAAGAGGGCTAACTTAAATGTCACAGCTGTAGAAGATTTTTAAGAAGATTACTTAGCAGCTTTATAAATAAGGCAAAGTGCATAAAGTGCAGGGACGGAAATTTCCCTGTAAGCAGAAATTAACATGGTTTCCTAGGATGCATGGTGAAATGCTTTAAGAACTTAAATAGGTTTCAACACATAAAGGTTTGTAAAGAAAACTTCTGAGTGCAACTGATGACACTTTTATGAGGGAGATACTGGAAATGAGAAAATGGAATTTATAACGTTTAATAAATAAGCAGACACAACAATGCTGTCCACAAATTTAGCATGTTGATAGTATATCACTGAGAATGCAGATTTTGTTTAAAAAAATCTGTTTTGCTTCACTGTTGTTTCCACTTGTTTTGCCTGGCTGATTAGCTACTGCCATGCGTGAGCAAGAGCAGACATAACTACATTAATTTTAAACTGCCTAAGGAGCACAGACATTATCTTTTGATTGACTAAGACTAAAGCAAATAATCTGTGCATTTTTTAAAAAGAATGTAAGCTGTAAGAATCAGTTGTACGAGGCACAGAAGTAAAAATACATAGTACAACAATAATGCAGATGTGAGGCTACATCTATAAGCTACACATTAATAAGCATGTTCTTTGTAATCTATGTAAGTAAAATTGATAACAACTAAACTGAAGCTTAAGAAAAATATGCTGAAGGTCTTCTTTCTGGCCAAATCTTTGTCAGATTGCAGTATTCCCTCTTCTATGTTCTTGTGCAAAAGTCTTGCAGTCTCTTGTAATGGATATCCCAAAGTACCTGGCTCTCTCCACTGTTTATTTTGCTCTATCACATGAGCAAGCAATATAGTACAGTTATTATTAAGTGACCATGCCCATTTTTGGAGACATTAGTCAACATGACCAAATCACCTAGAGTCATATTTTACACCATCGAGTGGCTAACCCTGCCACAGCGCATCTGGTGGTAGACCAGATGGCTTAGTGGTTAAGGTCTTCACCTCCATGCACAAGGTGCAAGGTTCAATCCTGACCTCCAACCAATGCCTGTTTGGAGTTTGCATGTTCTCTCTGTGTCTCCGTGAGGTTTCTCCCATGTGTGTAAAAACATGCTGAGTGTTTCCATCTCAAACTCACCAATGTGGGCAGCAGCACAGACTCTACATGGTGCCCTATAGGGTGAAGAGTTGTACAGACCAACCGCTTTGGGCATCTACTGTGGTGCACAGTATCCTCAAGATAGGGGAACATGGATCACAGACTGCACGCCGTGGCAGGGTTAGACACTCAATGGTGTAAAATATGTCTCTAGGTGATTCGGTCATGTTAACTAATGTCGTCAAAAATGGGCATGGGTAATTACCAGTGATAAGTGGGTTGAGCACCTTTCCTACTTTGACCCACGCCAGGGACCCTTGCTAATGGTGGGAGGGGTACATGTGCCCCTATTGGCCAGTGTGTGCCTGCCATAAAGCCCAGCAGCCCTGGGTCAATAAGCTACTGGTTGGCAGGTGTCTAGTTGCCCAGCCTGGATTACCTGGGATAGCTCTGTTGAGCGAAAGCTGGATGTAAAACCAACTAACCTGCCAAACATGAACTGTAAATTGCTACACTTAATGTAGGTTCACTGACATGACGCAGCTTGGAAGTGGATGACATGATGATAGGGAGGAGGCTGGACATCCTGTGTATCCAAGAAATGTGATGGAAGGGCAGTGCAGCAAAGCCACTTGGCTTGGGATCCAGAGTCTACTACTCAGGTGAAGGGCAGGCTAGAAATGGTGTAGGAATTGTGGTGAGAGAGAGGCTTCAGAAGGCAATAAGGGATATCATCAGAATTAATGACAGACCCATGGCAATCAGACTCCAGTGTAATGATAGGGCAGTATTCATAATCTCAGCCTATGCCCTACAGCAGGGTTGTGATAGTGAGAAAAAGAGTGCATTCAGACAGCATTTGCAGGACCTACTAGATAAAGCAGGAGAACATGAATTGGTGTTGATAATGGGTGACTTGAATGCACATATCGGGACAGACAGAACAGGATATGAGGACTGCCTGGGTCCTTATGGGTGGGGCAACAGTAAAAAAGAAGGAGAAGCCTTCTAGACTTCTGTCTGGCAAATGGCTTGATAGTAGCCAACACATGGTTCAGAAAGAGAGGCAGTCACAAGATCACATACAAGAGTAGTCAACATGCAACTCAGGTAGACTTCCTCCTAGTAAGGAAAAGGCACTGGCATAGAATCCATGATTGCAAAGTCATCCCCTGTGAAACAGTCGGCCTACAGCATAAACCACTAGTTGCAACAATCAGCTGCAAGCAGTGGTCAGAGAAGGCTCTAATGTCAACAGAGACCAGGCTGAAGACCTGGAAGTTGACTGAAGAGAAAGTACAACAGTTCAAGGAATTACTCAGGGCTCTGGGACCCCAAGAAGAGGAGGAAATAGGTGGAGTTGAAGAAGAATGGCAGCGCCTAAAAACAGTATATGTTAGATCTACAGAAAAGATATGTGGCCCAGCCAGGTATGGAAATAAGGTACATAAGGAAAGCTGGTGGTGGAATGCAGAAGTCCAGGAAGTTATCAAAAGAAAGAATGAGTTCAGGAAGAAGTGGGAGAAAGAAAAGAATGACCAGGCTAGGAAGGACTACTGGCTGGCTAGCAAAGAATCTAAGAAAGAAGTTGCAGTAGCAAAGAACAGGGCATCTGAGGCAGTGTACTAACTTCTGGAAAGTGACTCAGTAAGGGGCACAAAGAAACTATATCAGGTTGCAAGGCAAAGACAAAAAGATATAGAAGATAGTCAGACACCCTTCATAAGGGATGCCAGCAACAATCTGCTCACCAGTCCAGAGGGCATCAAAGGCAGATGGAAGGAATATTTCCAGCAGCTTCTGAATGAAGAAAACCCCACAGAAGCTGTACTGCCCCAAAAACAGCCTACGATGAGAAAAGAAGAAGAGCCCACCCGAGAAGAAGTAATAACAGCACTAAGGAAGATGAAGTCAGGGAAAGCAGCAGGCGCAGATGAGGTGACAGCAGATATGATAAAAATGCTGGGTGAGATAGAGGAAAAATGGCTCCTGATGGTACTAATAGCAGTGTGGAGAAAAAGGCGTATCCCAGATGACTGGAGAATAAGCATACTTGTGCCAGCATACAAGAACAAAGGGGACATCCACAACTGTGGGCAGTACAGAGGCATCAACCTCCTATCACATTGCATGAAAGTTCTGGAGAGGGTGACTGATAAATGAATGCGCAGAGTAGCAGAATGTAAGATGGGAGATGAGCAGTTTGGATTCAGATCAGGATGCAGCACAATTGACCCAATGTTTGCACTGAGACAAATACTTGAGAAGAAGCTAGAGATGAGGATAGAGTCCAACTGGGCATTCCTAGACTTGGAGAAAGCATATGACAAGGTCCCAAGAAAGCTGATCTGAGCAGTACTGTGGCGGTTTGAAGTCCCAGAAACAATGGTAGAATTAGTGCAGGCTATGTACAAGGACCCAATGACTCAAGTACAAACAGTGTTCAGCCTCACAGATGGGTTCCCAGTGGGAGTGGGTGTACATCAGGGTTCAGCTCTGAGCCCACTGCTGTTCATACTGGTAATGGACTACATTAGCAAACAGGTTGGAGGGGACAGATCAACAAATCTGCTCTGTGCAGATGATGTGGCAGTGCAGGCAGACTCTGAGCTAGAACTTCAGCAAAGGATTGGAGAATGGAATGCAAATCCGAAGGCACATGGAATGAAATTAAGAACAGATAAGACGGTGGTAATGGCAGCAAACTGGGGAAGTCAGAAGAAGCTGAGAATAGAGATATAAGGGAAGATAGCGGAACAAGTAAACAGCTTCAAGTATCTGGGAGGGGTAGTTGAGGAAAAGGGTAGTCTGAATGAAGAGGTCAAAGCTAGAATCAGAGTGGCTGCAGCCAACTGGCACAGAGTATCAGGTGTAGTCTATGGCAGAAGAATGCCAAAGAAGTTGAAAAGTAAGGTGTACAAGACAGCAGTGTAACCAGTACTACTGTATGGTATAGAAACATGGGCAGTAAAGGCAGAGCAGTGGAAGAAGCTAGAGGTGATGGAAATGAAGTGCCTGAGAAAGGTCGTAGGATGCACACTGTGGGACAGGTGAAGAAATGAGGACATAAGAGCAGAAGCCAAAGTAGCTCCAATTGCAGAAAAAGATCAAAGAGAACAGATTACAGTGGTTTGGGCACATGTGTAGAAAAGCAGAAGACAATCTGGTGAGGAAGATTTCAGACAGATATGAAGAAGGTAAGAGGAAGCGAGGACGTCCAGCAAAGAGGTGGATGGAGTGTGTGAAAGAAGATCTGTGACAGTCAGGCATGAGTGTTGAAAAATGCAGGAGTGTGGCACTGAATTGAGAGAGGTGGCGACAGTTAACACAATACCCCGACCCCATGTAGAAAAATGGGAAAAAAGGGCCTGATGATGATGATGAAGTGAAAAAAGAACAGTCCTTTGGTATTTTGTTGAAGTCCAGAAAGTGCTTAAAGTCAGTCCACAGTCTCTGTAGCACAAGCAAAGAAATTATCTGAATCCAGGTATATTAATAGCATCCAAACAGGCCTTGGCTTTATATGCTTTCAGTCCTGACATGACCATTTGTACTGTCTAGTACTGCCCGGTAGTTGTTTTAACATGTCTTCTCTACTGAGGTGCTCTATATCTATTCCATGGGCTCTTGTTTATGGATCTTGCCAACTTGCAATAAGCTTGAATTATTAGGCCAGCAATTTAAATGGATTTTTCAGGTTTTGTCATATTATCCCTGCACTATGCAATTTAGACAGGCAGTCTGTTATAGTTAGCTCTGCTTTCAAGATCTCATATTCCCTGTGTGGTATGGTTCTTCACAATTTGTATGTGACATGGGTCAGCCCAATTTCATTTAGCTGTGTGTGAGGTATTAACATGGGTCAGCCCAATTTCATTTAGCTGTGTGTGAGGTATTAACAGTGGAATCCTTCAAAGCCCCCGGGCCTGTGGAAAATACGGCCCAGACCACAGAATCCTTTATAAACGCATTATATGAACACCTTCAGGAATGCATGGATCATGCAATCCCAAATAAAACCAAGACCCAATCCTCCAAAGGCAGATGTCCTGTCTGGTGGACTCCAGCCATAAACAAACTATACAATAGAAGGAGGAAGCTACTACATGATAGAGCAAAATCCCAAAAAGGGAAGGCATCTCTGATCAGTATTAGCAAAAAACTACGGGCACTCATAAAATCGTCTAAGGCCAGCTTTGAGAGAAAAATTGCACAGGACACTAAGGATAATCTCAAGGCTTTCTTTAATTATGTTAGGAACCTGGCCGGGAATTCCCAGATATGCTAAGAATTAGTCCAAAATGACAAAAAATACACCGAACCCACAGACATTGCAAACATCCTAGCTGACAGGTTCAGCAAACTTCTCCCACCAAAAGTGCAAATATCTATCCCAGCAGAGTGCTGCCCCTGACATCTCAGATACTGGTAAGAGCCCTCTCCAAAGCAAAAACACAGCATCAATGGGACCAGACGGTGTCCCGGCTGCGCCTACATGAACTCCAAGAAGAGCTAAACCCAAACATAAAACTACTGTTCAATCTCAGCCTTACTACAGGATATGTACCCAAAGAGTGGCGTACAGCAACAGTGGTCCCTCTCCACAAAGGTGGTGCCTCAACGGATCCTGGAAACTATCGCCCCATAAGCCTGACTAGCTTGGTCTGCAAAGCTATGGAAAGGATCATCATGGACCTCATAAATAAAGATATTGGGGACCTACAGACACTGGATCCTACTCAGTTCAGCTTTGTTAAGGGCAGATCCTGCCTCTTAAACCTGGTCGATTTCTTTGAAACAGTCACCAAGGCCATTGACGAGGAGAAGGTGGTCCACACAGCCTACCTGGACCTCGCAAAAGCCTTCGATACAATAACCCACTCGGGAATTATAGATAAACTCACCAGCTTAACTATAAACCCCTATGTCACTAGATGGGTTGCAAACTGGCTCAAGGACAGAACCCACATGGTTAGAATTGCTGGAGCCATGTCAGACTCCAAACCAGTTAAAAGTGGCATCCCACAAGGCTCAGTCCTGGGACCTCTCATGTTCGGTATATATTTCTTGGAGGTACAGGCCAACATGGAAGGACTGTGGCTGACCAAGTTCGCAGATGACTGCAAACTGGGTGCCATAATCGACTCTCCAGCTGACACAAGCAACCTCCAAAAGGGCCTCATAGAAACAGACAACTGGTGCCAGAGCCATGACCTCAAGCTAAACGCCAAAAAGTGTATAGTCATCCCCTTTGGCAAAAACAAAGTGCCCACAAATTACCACATAGGTGGTAATCCATTAAGTACAGAAGAAGTAATTAGGGACCTGGGGACCCAAGTTGATAGCAATCTCTCATTTGACAACCACATGGCCAAAGTGGTTAGAAGAACATTTTATATAGCCCACCTAATCATGAAGGGATTCACATCTATATCAGGTGAGGTCATTGTGCCTCTTTACTCATCCCTCATCAGGCCCATAATTGAGTACAATGCCCCTTTTGGGATGTACCTTACCAGGCACCTGCAGCAAATGGAAAGACCCCAAAAGTACCTCATCAAGAGGATCAAAGGGCTCAAACAGATGCCATATGCTGCCCGGTTAAAGAAACTCCAGCTCTACTCAGTGGCATACCGCCTGCTCAGAGGCGATCTGTGTCTGATGTATAAAGCCATGTCCAACCCAGAATTAATGGACATGCTGCACCTCAGAAATTCCAAATCCCATCGAGCTACGCGCTCGAGAGACTTGAACCTCAGCACTGAAATAAATAGGACATGCTGGAGGGACAGATTCATAACCCAGAGGCTCCCTTCACTCTGGAATAAAATCCCAGTCCAGGTTAGGCAGAGTCCCTCATTGACTCTCTTCAAGAGGAATCTTGATGAGTGGATGGGAGATCGTAGGTTTACCCCGGGTATCACTTCTGTGTCACTGTTAGACAGAGGCACAGTATACTAACCTCGAAAAAGGGCATAGCAAAATTTATTTAAAATGGGAGGCGAAAGCCAAACACACTCTGACTAGGCTTATAAATGCCCTAGGGCAGATAGCCTAGTATGAACCTATGAACCTATGTTGTTGCCTTACATTCCTGTTTGCTCACTCAAGTCATCAGGTGACTGTCTGCTAGTTGTAATAGAACCAGTACTGAAACCCTGGAGATATTTCTTTTGTCTATCTGGCCCCAAGTCTGTGGAACTAACTGCTTTAACTGCTTAGGGCAAGTAAACTCAAGGCTTTTTTTCAAGTTTCTTGTCCAGATTTTCACAGAATGTCAAGATTTTAGTCTGACATCCATGGTCTGTTTCTCATAAAACTGTGTTTTTCTGTCAATCCCTTGCAAATTACTGAGGATTAAGACAGCAAATAATGGCAGCCATTTGAGTTTTAGACTTCATATCCTTCCAGAAGTTCATACTAATGCAACACTTGTTGTTCTATGAACTTTCTAAGTTTGTAAGAGCAATATTTAAAAGGTGTTCCTATTTTTGGTCACCCCCCCCCCCCATTATGTGTGTCTTTGTACAGATTTCTTGCTCTAAAATGTTGAGAGGTATGGGGGGGGGTCTAAGAGGGAAGTAGGAGTGTATGTGTGTGCAGTACCTCTCAACTGTACAGATTTTCACAGAATGTCCGGATTTTTCCCTTATATTTTGGTCTGTTCCTCATAAAAATTGCCTTTTTTTGGAGAATTCACCAGGCTGATCTAAGGATTAAAGTTACTAACTAATGGCATGCATTTGAGTTTAGTTTTAGACTTCATATCTTTTAGAAAATGCATTCTAACACAAATCCTGTTATTCTGGTAATTTTCTGAATTTATAACAGCAATATTTAAAATGTGTCCCTAGTTTTGGACCTTTGTCCCTCAACTATGACAGGCTTTGCCCAGACTTCTTGTGATAAGGAAGAGGAAAACAGTTTTTAGCACTTAATAAATAAGCACCTATCCAGGCATGTATAAGGGTCAGCTCCCTGTGCTTTCCCCTGTCTACCTGATGAATCTGGGCAACTTGGAGCAATGCAGCAATTGCCTCATGTACACAGACAACCCTCTCCTCCTACCACCCAACACTACAACCTGTGAGAGATGCACTTATATAGCCAAACTAGAAGCAAAGCTCTCTTCACCCAAGACTGGACAAGACAGTCAAGAGGAGAAGGTAAACACTTGCACCACACCACACTCATCACATAGCCCCTCAAAACCTACACCACTAAAACACACATAGCGACACAAAACTCACACCTACATTAATGGAGGCTCTCAATAAAAATCTGTTCAAGCAACTGAGACCTCCAAAGCAGAAACACATGCAACCTCCACCCCCCAACACAACCCAAATGGCACATAGCCCACAAACTCAGTGTGCCACTCAACCACAGACCATAAGGCTTAACAACATACCCAACACTCTAGTCATAGGTGACTCTATAGTCAGGCACACTGATGTTCCACTCACCAGGCTAAACAAGGAGAAAGTTACTGTCAGCTGCCTGTCGGGTGCCAGGATCAGCCACATAATGCACACACTCAGGTCACTCCACAAGAAGTACAAATATGACTCTGTCATTGTCCATGTTGGTGTGAATGACTTGAGACATACCTCCCCGGACTACATGAAAAGAGACATGGAGGAGCTGTCCGATCTTGTAGGCCAGGCAGCTATGACCCTACCCCTGAGTAGCATCCTGCCATCACCCAGAATGATACCACAGTACAAGGACAAAATGATTGAATTCAACAATTGGCTAAGCTTCTGGTGTCATTCTAAGGGGATTCAGTATCTGTCTGCCTGAGATGACATGATCGACAGACCACGATGTTTTGTCAGAGATGGCCTGCACCTGTCACCCTTGGGATTCCGGATACTGGCTAAGGCTCTTGCCACCCCTATAGTGCCTTTTTTAGGCAAGGTTCAAATGACAAATTCAACACCATAACAGGTACAAGCAAGCAAAATATGAGGGTAATGATACTCAATGCTAGCAGTCTAAACCTCAAAATGCATTCACTCGAGGCACTCCTTAAAATGGAGAACATTGACATCTGTGCAGTGAAAGAGACCTGGTTCAAGGCTCCAGAGAGCACCCCTGCATTACCAGGCTATAATTTACACCACACCTTCTGGCCACCTAACCTGGACCGAAACACTAAAGGTGGAGGTGCATCCATATTCATTAAGGATATCCACACCTCCAGGCTAATTGCTCAGCATAATTCATCTGAGATTATCCAAGTGCAACTAACTCTGGGCAAGACCTAATCCAAATTGTAACTTGCTACAGATCCCCAACCATGCCCCAAGATTCCCACTCCTCATTTCTTGATACACTGGAAAATATTAGGGTACAATCCAACACCCTAATAATGGGCGATTTCAACTACCCCACCATTAACTGGGAAAACTACTCATGTACCAACTCTTTTGCTCAACGTTTTCTGGAATTCAGAAATTTCAACACCTTGGATCAGCTTATCCACACCCCCACCAGGGGCAGCAATATCCTAGACCTGGTCATTACCAACATGGGTGACCGGTGTTCCACTCCAGAGGTCAATTCCCTGTTGGTCAGATCCGACCACAAGCTAATCAGCCTAGACATCCACATTCCGCCCCCACCCCTATTAGGGAAACTACAGTAAAAAATTTCTCCAAAGCCAAACTTCACGTTTCTTAAGACAGAAGTGGCAAACTTCACAACACCCATGCAGATGGACAATAGAGGTACGACTGCTGAATCCTACATAAATGCACTTTATAAGCACTTACATGAGTGCATGGATCGTGCTATCCCTAACAGAACCAAGATGCTATCCTCCAAAAAAAGGAAGCCAATCTGGTGGTCCCCTGCCATAAACAAACTCTACAAAAGAAGAAATAAACTGTTGAAAAAAAGAGTAAAATCCCATAACTGGAAGAACTCCCTGGTCAGCCTCAGTAAGACGCTGAGATCCCTCATAAAATCTTCCAAAGCTAGTTATGAAAACAAAATCGCCACTGATTCTAAAGGCAACCACAAATCATTCTATAGCTATGTCAAGAATCTCAATGGCAACACTCAGATCTGCTTTGAGCACAATGGCACTAAATATACCGAACCAACTGATATTGCCAATATCCTGGCAGATAGGTTCAGTGCTAACCTTACCCCACCTTCATCCCCTAAACAGCCCATCTCCAAACCAGAAGAATGCAAAGTTCCTGTAATCATGGCTGCACAGGTAAAAACCACACTCTCTAAAGCCAAGAACACAGCATCCATGGAACCTGACAACATCCCATGCTGCGTTCTACATGAACTACAGAATGAACTGGTACCCCTCCTAAGCACCATGTTCAGTCATAGCCTCACCTGAGGCTTTATGCCCAATGAATGGCACACAGCGATGGTTATCCCACTCCACAAAGGCCACCACGAACCCCAGGAACTACCGCCCCATTAGCCTAACGGGCCTGGTCTGCAAGGCCATGGAATGTATCATCATGAAACTTATAAACAAAGACATTGTTAATCTCTAAACTCTGGACCCCACCCAGTTTGGGTTTGTAAAAGGCAGATCATGTCTCCTACACCTGATTGACTTCTTTGAAGGAGTCACCAAAGCCGTAGATGAGGGTAATGTGGTTCACACAGCCTATCTAGATCTCACCAAGGCTTTTGACACCATCCCCCACTCTGGAAATATAGATAAACTCACTAAACTAGGTATAAATCCCTATGTCACAAGATGGGTTGCCAACTGGCTCACTGACAGAACCCACACTGTGAAAGTAGCAGACTCCAAATCCGACTTCAGACCAGTGACAAGTGGAGTACCACAGGATTCAGTCCAGGGTCCTCTCCTGTTTGGTATCTACTTCTCTGAAGTACAGGCTAAAACAGAAGGGGTTTGGCTAATGAAGTTCGCAGATGACTGCAAACTAGGAGCCATAACTGAAACTCCTAATGATGTGGACATCCTACAAAAGGGCCTCACTGAGACAGATGCCTGGTGTCAAAGCCATGGCCTCAAGCTCAATGCCAAAAAGTGCATTGTTATCCCCTTTGGTAAAAACTCTGCACCCATGAGCTACCACATAGGTGGTAGTCTACTTAACACCAAAAGTGGGATAAGAGACCTTGGGACACAGGTGGACAGTAGTCTCTCCTTTGATAATCACATCACCACAGTAGTCAGGAAACCCTTCTACGTGGCACACCTCCTTACAAAAGGTTTCTCATCCAGGAAAAAAGAGGTCATTGTTCCCCTCTACTCATCACTGATTAGACCCCATTATAGAGTGCAATGCCCCTTTTGGTATGTACCTCACAAGACGCCTACAACAACTGGAAAAGCCACAGAAATTCCTCACAAAGAGGATTACTGGCCTCAAACAGATGGCCTACACAGACCATCTAAAAAAAACTCCAGCTTTACTCCGTCGCATATCGCCTACTCAGAGGCGATCTCTGCCTAACATACAAAGCTATGTCAAACCCAGAGCTGTTGGACATGCTCCACTTAAAGAAATCCCATTCCCTCCAAGCTACATTCTCTAGGGACCTAAACCTTGTCACCACAATAAACAGAACATGCTGGAGGGATAGATTTCTGTCCCAGAGACTTCCCATACTCTGGAACAAACTACCTATCTATATCAAACAAAGCTCCTCATCAGCACTCTTCAAGAAAAATTTTGATGACTGGATGGGAAATAGGAAATTCACCCAGGGGATCACCTCTGTGGCTCTGCTCGACAGGGGCACAGGAAAATAATTTTCTTGGGTGGCAAAAGTCAGGGTACCTTTATGGCTAGGCTTGTATAGGCCCTAGGGCCAATAGCCTAATACCTACCTATGACCCTAAGAGGTTTGAGAGGTATGGTGTGTGTGTGTGTGTGTGTGTGTGTGTGTGTGTGTGTGTGTGTGTGTGTGTGTGTGTGTGTGTGTGTGTGTGTGTAAGAGATAGGTAGCATACCCCTCAGATGCCCAGGTTTTTGCAGAATGTCTAGATTTTTGCTCCATATTTTTGTTTTTTCCTCATAAAAAGATTGAAGTTGCTAAATAATGACAGATAATTGAGGTTTATACTTCATGTCCTTTAGAAAAATGAATACTATCACAAATCCTGTTATTCTACTAAGTTCATGAGAGACATATTTATAATCTGTTCCTATTTATTTTAAATGTTGTCCAGATTTCTTGCATTAAAAGGTTGAGGTGTGTATGTGTGTGTGAGACAGTGAAATGCCCTAGTTAGTGTTAGCAGGTGGTTAGTAATTTGCTTAAGCTCCAGCCCTGTCCCTTAGCTGCAGGAAACAAGAGCCTGAATCCCCTACCCAAAATATGCAACTGTTTTGCTTAGTAAATGGTATCAATGTTGTGTGTTTAGAGTTTTAAAGCCATGTTAGTAGCACAGCAGGTAGCATACTTTTGTTTTGATGCAGAAGGTTGTGGGTTCTATTCCCACAGCATGTAGATGGATTACTGATACTGTGTTGGATTTTAAGGGGGCAGGGTGCTGCAGTCCTGAATATGTCCTCCTTTGGATAAGATGCCTAGTAACAATGAATCTGTTTTTGTTTGCCATCAATTCCCTATTGCAATATTACCAGCTTATCATTTTTAATGTAACATAGGCAATTTATTCTTCAAGGGCAGCAAGCAGTGACTTTGTAAATGAAATGCTTAAATATAAAGTTTTTTGCTAGCAGCAACCTTTTCACTAGTTACAGTCAGATCTCTTTAATGTGGAATTATTCAGATGACTTTTACTTCTGCAAAGACTGTGCATATTGACTGATATTGGTGTGTTGTAATGACAGAAGTTTGAGTGGTCTTTTATGGGTGAAATGTTCTGAATTGGGCAGTTTTGGCATTATTGGTTCATATGTTTTGTTTCTTTGCTTACTGGCTATAAATTTAAAACACGCTTAAACAAGTGGTGTATTATACAAGGGATATCATTTAATTATTATATATTCTAATTTAATACAATCAGGAGGGAGAATCAAATGAATTTTGCATGGTCCTAAAATGTGTGCAAGGGGTCTATGATGCATTTTTTTGAATGTGGGTTTCAACGCTATTTCAATGAATGTGAGTTTTCAAAGTCACAGAAGTTTTAATGCCTGTTTTCAATGTGAGACTGTATTGCTTTGTTTAGCAAATGTCTATCACTGTTTGTGCTGGAAATTTTGAAATAAAAGTTTTAAGTTAAATCCAAATATCTGTAATCATTGTAGAAGTAAAGCAGAAAGCAGTATGCACACTGAGAGTTTTGAACAGTGTTTATGGCAACTGGGGAGAAATAGCCAAATAACGGGACACTGGAATGGCTGCATGGGGAGGCTGATGGGGGGGTTGACCCAAATTCAACATATGCATACAACCACCTATTTGTTTACAAAAAAAGCACTGCATGTAGGAGAGAAGATGTTGGGATGCCTGCATGACATGGATGTGTAGGCATGTGCAAGTGTCAAAATACTGTCAATTCATGTGATTGGAATGGTAACTGTAGGAGACACACTTATGCTTTTCTGGATAGACACACAAACACACAGTTGACTGCAGTGAGAACAGAACCCCCATCCTATCTAAGTACACAGACTACAAAGCTCAGTACTTTATGCAAGCACCACAGCACTGACTTCTGCAAGGCTGCAGGACAACTTAAAGTGGATGACATCTGCAGTGCATGCAGGAGAGAAGATGTCGGGAGGCCTGAATTAAATGGATGTGTAGGCATGTGCATGTGTCAAAATACTGTCAATTTATGGGAATGGATTAGTAACTGTAGGATACACGCTTATGCTCTTCTGGCTAGACACACACACACACACACACACACACACACACACACACACACACACACACACACACACACACACACACACACACACACACACACACACACACACACACACACACACACACACAAATACAGTTGACTGCAGTGAGAACATAACCTCCTACCTATCTAATTACACAGATTATAGAGCATGGTACTTTATGTAAATGGCATGACACAAGTTTGACTTTTACAAGGCTGCAGGACAGCTTATAATGGATGACATCAGCACTTAGTGCAGGGCAGAAGATGTTGAGAGGCCTGCATAGGTTCATAGCTTCATAGTTTCATAGGAGTTTATTAGACTAGTGGCCCTAGGGCCTTTCCAAGTCTAGACTTGTAAAAAACCAAAGTACCCGAATTGAGCATAGTTAGATGGTCATTGTTAGCAAAGCAATTTTGTGATCTGCACCAACTGCCCCATCCATTAGGGACATAGGTGCCACCCTGGGGTGAATTTATGATCACTCATCCTGTTGTCAAGGTTGGGCTTGAATAGGGTCATTGAAGAGCACTGCATCACATGCAGTTGGAGCCTATTCCAGATGAGCAGCAATTGCTGGGAGATAGATCTGTCTCTCCAGCATGTTCTATTTATGTCATAGTCTAGGTTGAAATCTCTGGGGCAAGTTATTCTTGTCCCATTTGCTCTGCAAATGTCCAGCATTTCCAGTAGAGCAGGGTATGAGACTGCTCTGTAGACCAGACCAGATTGATTTTCAACAGCCTGTAAGATACTGAATACAGTGACAGGGCTCAGTCTTTCCATGTATGTCATGTTTTAGAGGCCCTAGATTCTTCTGGTCAGAAACCTCTGTGGTTTCTCCAGTTGCTGCAGGTGTCTAGTGAGGTACATACACAAGGGAGCATTGTACTCAATTAGTGGTCTGATAAGGGTCAAGTACAATGGAGCTATGGTCTCCCTGGTCTTGGATGCAATGCCCTTATTTATGAGGTGTGCAATGTAGAATGCTTGTCTTACTACTATGGACACATAGTGATAAAAGTTTAGATTACTATTAACCTGTGTGCCAAAATCTTGCACTACTGATTTTGACCTTAGAGGGGTGCTATCTATATCACGATTAGCTGGGGCACTTCTTTGCAAAGAGGCATGTTTTTGCATTAAGTTTCAATCCATCAGTTTGGCACCAATCATTTGTCTGTGTCAATCCTTTATGTAATATGTTAACATCATTGGGGGACACTATATAATTGTGCCCAGTTGACAGTCATCTGCAGACATGGTAAGCTACAAGCCATCTACTTTCACCTGGACTTCAGAGAAATAGCTTCCAAACATTAGAGGTCCCAGCACAGATCCTTGTGGTACTCCACTGGTAACTGATCTATTGGTGAAGGTGGACTCCCCAGCTTTGACAGTGTGCTTTCTGGCAGTGAGGCAATTGGCTACCCATCTAGCAATGCATGGTTTAATCCCCAGATGGGAGATTTTCTCTGTTGTTGTTGTCTTTCGGCTTTTCCCGGTTAGGGGTTGCCACAGCAGAACTCCGGTCCACTAATGATTGGCAGTAGAGTTTGATGAATGCTGAGGTGCCAGCTTGACGTTCAACCTTCAACGAAGGCACGCCCATTTACTCATTTCTTTCTAATGCCCACCCAACCGTGGGGAGGACATGCAGACTCCACACAGAAGGCACTCCCACACTCTAGCCGAGAATCAAACAGGAGAACCTCTTGCTGTGAGGCAACAATGCTACCGCTGCACCACCACGGATGTCTATGATACCTAAATAGGGGATTGTGTCAAAGGCCTTGGCTAAAGTCCTGTTTTCCCTCATCCAGGGCTTTGGGGATATTATCAAAGAAGTCCACCAGGTTTAATAAGCAAGATCTACCCTTCACAAAATGAAAATGGGTCAGGTCAAGAGTGTTGAAGGTCACCTATGTCCCTGTGGATAAGGTCCATGATTATTCTTTTCATAGCCTTGCAGATAAGGCTGGTTAGGCTTATGAGTCAATATTTCCCAGAGTCAGTTGATAGATGTGTAGGCATGCTCAACTGTGAAGATAGTTCTAGTTCTGCATGTTATCAGATTGATGTGCATTGCATATCACACAACATTTTTTATTAATGTATATAGTGTACTTGATATCTTTTTGAACAAGAACTGAGAGATCAGAGTTGCAGTGCATGGGAGGAGGTAATACATGGCTGCATTGTAAATATGTGACATATTGTTAGATAGGGTCTTTAGTTTGTTGTGTTTCCACATGTAGTTTAATGGCATGAAGAGTAAATGGAAAGTAAACAGCAGTAATATATGCTAATAGTGACTTTGCATAGTGTAACAGTGAGCAGCGGGTTTGCACATGCGAGATACATATTTCCTTTACAGTCCCTGTTTGTGTGAGTTAAGCAGTGCGCAAATATGAGACAAATTAATAAACATATGAGAGTTTGTATTGAGTCTATGAAACACACCTGCTGCTTAGTTGACTCTCTGGCAGCAGGTGTAAATGCCCTGACACATTTCTTTTTGAGCCCAGATGATACTGGGTTTGAATCCAGGTCTATGTAATACTTTTAAATAAACAGTGGTAATGCAATGACATTATTCTTTATAGTACATTCAGCATATAGGTTCATAGGAGGTTACTAGGCTAGCGGCCCTAGAGCCTTTACAAGCCTTGCTATGTTAATCCCAAGTATTCCCCGTTTTTTTTTTTTTGGGGGGGGGAGTAGTTTTCAGACTGAATTTATAAACATAGTGGGTCTATGATCAACACCAGCTGCCCCTATCCATGAGGAACATGGGTTCCACCCCAGTGGTGAATTTGTGGTCTCCCATCTAATTATCTAGGTTGCATTTGAATAAGGTCAGTGCGGAGCTCTGTCTTACGTGAATAAGAGGCATATTCCAGAAAAGCAGCAGTCTCTGGGAGATGTATAAGTCTCTCCAGCATGCTGTGATAATGCCACAGGTGTGTGATGTGATAGAACAAAAGACTACCTGACCCACTAGTTGCTGTCCTAACCCCCTGGGGAAAATGAATACAGACTTGTTTTTTTCATTATTTAAAACTAAGGTCTGTAGCTTGTGAAATTAATTTAGAGCTTCTAATAGGACCTTTACTAACTGGGCCACATTGTTGAGCCACACTACACAATCGTCTGCAAACCTTGTGGTTAAATTTAGTTGGTAGGAGCAATTGCCTATTCAAGTTCCATTAAAGTTTCCCAGTAAGTACCTGTCTATTTCTGTTGTTGCCAAAACAAATAACAGTAGGGACAATGGACATCCCAGCAGGGTTCAATTCTCAAAGTTAATTGTTTCTGATAGATAGGGTTTTATATAGTAACTTATGCAGAGATATAAAAAATGAAGGAATCCCATAGAGGTCTAGCACTCACCAAACAATGAGCCATCTTATCAAATCAAATGCCTTATAGAAAGCAAATAGCAATACTCCAGCCTGCAGCTTGTTTTACTTACTGTGTTCATATATATTCAACCACACTCTGACCACATCTTCCCTCTGCCTTCCTCTGGGTAAACCCTAGATGATTGCTATTGATAAGGAAATAATTTCTTTCTAAAGTTTTAGCAAAATATATTAGCAAAAGAGTCAGTATCACTTGTAGAAGGAAGGTAGGCCTATGACTCACATTGTTATAACTAAAAAGGTCACCAAGACTAAGAAAAACTCCAAAGCGTTTAGCTCATTCATCTTTATTACCAAGACTTCTTCAGAAAACCAGCCATGTTATACCAGCTGAATTTTAAATAAAATGCTGCCATATCAAATGAGTGAATCTACCAATCAAATCACTGAAAGTACATAATACATAAATTGCAGGGCACATTTGTAAATATAAATTATAAAAGTTTGAAAATATGAAATACACTTAAAACTGCTATTTATAATACACTTTAATTTGAATAAGCTACTTATTTTTGTTCTTGTGTGTGTTGACATAGCACAGTGGGGTTAAGCGGCATTGTGCAGAGGTAACCACAGCATTGTAGAGCTGCTCACCATTGCTTGGCATTGGTGCTTGATGCCAAACTCTTTGCAAACACAGAGGCCAGAAAGTGAAGGAACCCATTGCTTATTCTGGTTCTTATGTGTGCTGTGTATGGTTTTAATTTTTGACCAGATTATGGGTGTTAAAATGGGGTAGCTAGGAAAGTGGTGAAATGTGGAACAAGCAGGGGAAGAAGAAAGAGAAAGCAATACAGGAATGTGCAGGAGGGAGGTAGGAAAGAACCATAGCTATCCATTTCTTCAACAATAAAACTGGTAATATGTGCAGAATATTAGCTGAATTTGAACTGTCACCTCCACAGAGAGGAGTGATAACAATGTAATCATGTTGTATAGCCAATTAGACCAAATCAATTATGTCAAGAAATGCATGTGTGAAATGGAGAGCTGTGTATGGGATAATTTTTTTTATGGGACAGGTGCCCATTTTTTTTAATTCAGTAAGAGAGGAATGCTGGGTAAGGGGTGTAGACATTTCTGGGTCAGGTAAGTTGGGTAGGTGAGGAAGCAAATGCAAACAAACCAGACAAACAAAATAAGACACAGGGACAGTGAGAGACACAAAAAGTTAGGGAACACCATGACTGGGTTGAGGGAGGTAACAGCAAAGGCTCATGCCCGTCAAACATGGAAACATTAGAAATTGAGTCCTCACCCACTAGACTGCCCCTTACCCACTATCCCCTTATATCTTTGGTGGCTGGAGTGCTTGATGTCTTCTCCTGCTATGTACCATGAGGGACATCAGCCTGTCCATGTAGTGTAGGCATACACCAGTGGTGTGGTGTATGACTCTACACACCAATCCTGGCATCTCCCAGCTGATGAAGAAATACCCACCTTTTCCACTGCTTCTGGAGGGTACCACCACACCATCTGCCAGGGCAGTATTACCTGAGGGCATGATGTAGTGCAGAGGCAGTGCTGTCAGCTTGGGTTCCAGATGTGCTAGCCATCAGTGCTGAAGCCGATGGAGCAGGGGCAGGCTGATCTATTTGGGCTGGCCTACCTTGCAGTGCTGTGTAGCATTTAGTGATTTGGTACACATGGATAACATGGAGACATTTTGACGACACATAACAGGAAATAAAAAAAGAGAGATAAGAGATGGGATGAGAGAAAAAAGTGATAAAATTAGTACCATCATATGTGACATAAAATGCATTAACATAATTATACAACTATTTTATCTGAAGTATTACATTTCATAGGTTAATAGGTAGGTACTAGGCTATCAGCCCAAGGGCCTAAGTAAGCCTAGCCAAAAAGGTTCTCTGGCTTACGCCACCCAAGAAAGTTATTTTCCTGTACCACTGTCGAGCAGAGCCACAGAAGTGATCCATGTGGTGTATTTCCTATTTTCCATGCACTCATCAAGATTTTTTTCTTGAAGAGTGCTAATGAGGAACTTTGCTTGACATAGATGGGTAGCTTGTTCCAGAGTATGGTAAGTCTCTGGGACAGTAATCTATCCCTCCAGCTTGTCCTGTTTATTGTGGTGACAAGGTTTAGGTGTATAGCTTAGAGTGTGTAGCTTGGAGGGATTGGGATTTATTTAGGTGTAGCATGTCCAACAGCTCTGGGTTTGACATAGCTTTATATGTTAGGCAGAGATCACCTTGGAGTAGGCAATATGCTACAGAGTAAAGCTGGAGTTTTTTGAGTCAGTCAGTGTAGGGCATCTGTTTGAGGTCAGTAATCCTCTTTGTGATGAACTTCTGTGGCCTTTCCAGCTGCTGCAGATGTCTTGTGAGGTACATTTAAGTACCATTTAAGTACATTTACATTTAAATATGCATCCTAACAAATATACACTATACTTACAGATTTCTGAAAGTAAGCCTTGAAATGTGCATATATTGCACACATGCATTTTCCAATTATGCAGATTACAGTTAACAGCAGGACATTTATGCCACTTGTATAGAGTTTAATTTAATGTAAATATTATTAAAGAAATCCAGTACTGTATAGTTGTTATTCATGGTATTTGAACCCAGAACCTCTGACTACAGTCTTATATATGACTCGTAAAGTTGGTTTGTGCTACAGACTAATGCATGCATATTTGCTTTTACAGTTAGGATATGCATGCTTAATTTGCTACAACTGTTTGAAAAATGCAAAAATATATCTTTAACTTTTAAAGCTACAATAATACTTCTCATGTGGTGTATATATAACACTTGCTTCCCTCAGTCTCTCCATTCGAGCATCATGAGCAAGTCTATTGAACTCTATGTCAACATTAGCTGGGGAAAGAACAGAAGAGCATTCTGCATACCAGTCATGTCTGTATTTAGCTTTCTAAGTATTACAAATACTCTCTTATTGTCATAATTACACAGCTGAGGGATATGTCCCGTCTCAAATTTAGTCAACCAATGCTTGATAGTATCCCTTTTGTGCCTGTGTAGGTCATTAAAAATTATACCTAAACTGTTCTCCAGTGTACAGGATGCCAGTAGAACTGGATGCAGCCTGAGCCAAACTACTCTATGCCTCAGACTTGTACTTGGAGCCAGAATAGTCCTCCTGCAGAAGCCTTTAGCTGTGGCACTTCACCCGGAGTACAATAAATATCCTGGACTCCTGAGCTCTACACCTATGTGTCCTAACCTGGGCAGCTTCTCCACTAACTCCAGACATATCTAACACCCAACCTAGAGCAATACAAAATTATGCTTTCCTGCCAATTCCAGTTACCATGTTTATTGGTAGTGTGCAAACCCAAGCAATGATGCCAACCATGTTTGTGCAATGTTAAGTGGAGACCAGCAGTGCCATGAAGGAATGACATAATTATTTGAACCAGGAAGGCTAATCTGACGCTTGAACTTAGCTTGAGGGGTGTCTGCTCATGTAGCTTGAAAATATGCATTGAAAATTTGAAGATAACTGTTAGGTGAGTTAAGTTTGCAGGCATGCAATGGGGGCATAAATGTCATGACCCAACACATTTGTTTTTGGCTTTATACACTGATAAAATTGATTTTTTAATTGTGGGGTTCAAACATAGGCATAAGGGACAAAACATTGTCTTCCACAGCATTGATTATCTATCTCTGAAACAGAAAAAGTGCTGCTCAGACATAGTCAGGAATCATTAATACATACAGATGAAGTTTAAGGTGTTGGTCACACAGTATGTGCTGCCTTAACCTAATGCTCTCTTACGTTTTTCTTCTATTTTTCTTTCAGTAATCCAAACCACCTATCAGGTCAAGCAGGTCTCTGCACCCCCCCACCATATCAAGCAGTGGAAATTTCAAACTTCTCTATTGAGCACTGGGCACTCACAAACACTTGTCCTGCAACTAAAGAGACTAAACACTAATGTAGGTGCTTAACTTCCAAGTGTCTAGACAGTAAAATACCTTATTTGCATTAACTCAAACAAATGTTAGTGAGTGTATTAGTACATTATGCTGTATAGTTCCTTAATCAAACCACTGTACTGATGAGAACATCACCAGGAAGAAACAGCTGCATAATACCCTCCAGTTAGTGTCCCTCCCCCTAAACTAAAGTCTATTTTCTTTTGAGAAATACTAAAATCTATAAAATAGCATTTCATTACCTCTCCTGTTTCATCTATAAATAACCCCAGCTTTAATTTTATATCATTTTAAGAATGTCAGAAAATTATACTCTGTGCCCATAACATAGTCTATAACTTAGTGCAAACGTACAGTTTAAAATACAGTTAAAAATTCAGTTTTCAATTCAGTTTAACGTATAACCATTTAAGCTAACACTACATACTTACCAAAGCCTAAAGAAACACTTGGAGTCAGTGTTAGCCCTGCTCCACTTGCCCTCGCTGCACTTAGGCTTGCTCTGCTCCCCTCCCTGCCCCCAATTTTCACCCGCCCCCACTACTTCTACCTTTATTCTAGCCCCTAATCACCTGACCAGTAGTCCAACCCCTAATTCTCTAACAACTAGCCCGACCCACTCATCCTACCTCTCCTACCCTACAGTCCAATTACATCCCACACTGATCCCACTCCCAGCAACACATTCCCAGACAACACACCTCCACCCTCACACACAACCAACCAGGAATCCTAGTTGTACTACTCACTCAAAGTAATATCATGTTACCCACACTCACATCTTTATTACTAGCTCTACTATCACTAACCTTCCTAGCTTCCTTACAGACAGACCTACCACTGCGCAACTACTCCTATCACACTACCCACACTAGCGCACCCTCTCAAACCCACTCACATGGCTACATCTGCCCCACAATCATAAATCTTACAACTACATATTACTCACTAACAAAAATGACACCATCTCACCACACTAAGAAAAACACACACAGACCAAGCTCACAAACAATTAATATTAAAAAGCACATACTGACACTCCTACAAACTCTGCTAACCTCTGGTGACATTTGCCCAAATCCAGGTCCCCTCTCAGCCAAACATCTGACCTGCTGATCCTAAATCTCAACATAAGAAGTATTACCAACAAGCTAACAGACCTACATGCATTCATAGCCCACTACAACCCTGATGTACTCACTATTACAGAGACCTGGCTTAAACTCAGTATCCAAGATGAATAGTTTTTCCCCCAGGGTATAATACACTTAGATCTGATAGAATAAACAGGAAAGGAGGAGGAGTAGCCATTCTCTTTAAAAACATCCTTAACCTCCAGCTCTTGCATACCACACCACCAACTTTTCAAAATGCTGAAGTCCTGTTTTTCTGTCCTATCCATAAGAAACACCAAGAAGATCAATAGAATATGCTGCTACATACCTCCAGGCAACAACTCACTCATAATAGAAGACATCCTACACTGGACAAAGGGCAATCTACCTCAGGAAACAATCCTACTAGGAGACCTTAACACCAACTGGGCAACTTGTAACTCCAACAGCCCCTCTATACATATCAATCTATATGGGTTCTCTCAACTAATTGAAGAACCAACTAGAATAGATAAGAAAACAAAGAAAGAATCCATACTGGATCAGACACTAACCAACTATCACAAACAAAACTATACAGTAGGCTGTCTCCCAGATGACCTAAGTGATCATCTCCCCACCTTCCTATTCCTCAAACACTCCAATCACCCCAAACTCGTACAAGATAACTGTAACCTTACCCCACAATACCCAAATACTGTCCTAAGCCACTGCAACTGGGAACCACTACGGACACTTGGGTTAGACCAGGCAGTATACTACTTCAATACTACCTTCTCTAACATCTTTAACAGTCTAGCTCCCAGCAGAAAGATCAGAGTTAAAGACAACTATGCACCCCAGCTAAGTAGGGACACCAAAGCCTTACTAAAAGCCAGAGATAAAGCCTGGAAAATCTGAAAAACTGACAAAACCCCTAGCTCCAGGCAGTACTATCAACAGCTTAGAAACAAGGCCAAGACTGAATCCAAAATAAACAAACAAAACTATTTTCTTAGCACACAAAGGAAATATTCAAATAATCCACAAAAATTCTGGCATGCCATTAACTCCCTACTAAAGCCAAGCAAAACCACTACTCCAGCACCCAGCTCTACTAACAATACACTAGACATAGCTTCTCAATTTAATAACCATTTTACTAAATCCATCTTAGCCCTGTCCAGTCAAATAACCAAAAACAGTCTATCTCAATCACAACCTAACCTATAACACATCACCCCCTTTCAGCCTATCATCAGTGCCCACTTCAACTATCAAAAAGCTCCTCCTAAAACTAAAGCCAACCACACTAGCAGCTGATAACATACCTGCTGGATACCTAAAAATGGCTAGTGACTTCATACCCTGTCACCATCCTAATCAACCGCTCCATACTGGAATCCTACATACCCAAACACTGGAAAGTATTTCACATCATTCCTCTCCATAAAGGAGGTAACTCCGACAAATTCTCCAACTACTGACTATTGCCATCATTTGCCCCCTATTCAAAATTCTTGAGAAATGCATCCACTTGCAAGTGATGGCATTTCTTAGCACACACAATCTACTATCTACAACACAACACGGTTTCCG
Organism: Protopterus annectens; assembly: GCF_019279795.1. Classification (NCBI taxonomy): domain Eukaryota; kingdom Metazoa; phylum Chordata; order Ceratodontiformes; family Protopteridae; genus Protopterus; species Protopterus annectens. Next base: position 1,411,384,435 of record NC_056733.1, read on the forward strand.
TCCACATCACAGCACTACCACAGCCCTTCTACCCTTCACTAATCATGTAAACCTTCACAGGAATGATAACAAATATGTATCAGCCATTTTCATAGACCTCTCAAAAGCATTTGCTATGGTCTCCCACTCCATTCTACTAGACTCACTAACGTCATTATCCTTCACCTCCTTTACTATAGCCTGGTTCAGAAGCTACCTATCTGACAGGCAGCAATCAGTCCAGTGGAAAGGAACACTGTCTACACAACTTCCAGTCACCATAGGAGTCCCACAGGGCTCTATACTGGGCCCGTTATTGTTCTCTATTTTCACAAATAACCTCAATAGCTCTACACAACATGCCACACTCATACAATATGAGGATGATTCAACCCTGAACTTCTCCGCCTCATCTCCCACCACCCTACATACACTCACTCAAGATACCTTTAACTCAGTAGAAAAATGGATAGCAGGTATCCAACTAATTCTAAATCCCCAAAAGACAAAACTGCTACTATTTACCCCTAACAGATAAAAAAAAAACAATCTCCTTTAGCATAACATCTAAGGACGGCACCACCATCTCCCCTTCTAACCACACCAAACGTCTGGGCATTGAAATAGGCAATAATCTCCACTTTGATGTTCACATCTCATATACCATAAAACTAGTACACAAAAAGCTAGGCTCCCTATATAGGCATAAGTCCTTTCTCTCACAAAAAGCAAGAGTCACTCTTATACAAAGCCACCTCCTCTCAACTCTATTATACGCAGCACCAATCTTTACCCATATCAGACAATGTGACCTAGACAAACTAGAATCTTGCTACAATAAAATAGCCAAGTTTGCTACTAACTCAACCTATAGAACCCATCACTGTACTGCACTAAAAGAACTAAAATGGCTTGAGCTACCACAGCTACTTAATTATCACCAGCTTTGCACAGCCTACAATATTCTCAAATATCATGGAAAAAAAACATTATCCAACCTACTTACTGTATATACTGCAAACTGGTACCTAAGATCTAGTGAAAAATCTCTCCTCTCCATCACCAAGGCTAACAATAGTGCAGGGAAAGCGCTCTACTCCCACACCATTGCCAGAAATTGGAACTCTCTTCCCCTAACCATGTCCACTGCCCCCTCCACATCCAGATTCAAAAACTCCCTCAAATCACATCTTCTTAGTACCTGGTTATGCCCTTGTATCACATAACCCTACCTACACTGCTATTAACTCCCCAAACTCCTCTCTGATCACATGCTGGATCTCTGATCCCCTCTAGGCTTGGTCATCTGAAAGGGAACTTTTAACTGTAGAATCTTACTTGATATATTTTCTTCTCTTACCAATATATAACTGACATTGTCTTTTTACCTATGTTCTATATCTTCTTTTACCTGGAGTGTTTTATTAATTTCTTGTTATATCACTATGCTCAGCATACATGATGAAACCGGTTTTGTGTAGTATGCTGGATGTACTGTAACTGCCATTGTCTTTTACCTATGTTCTATATCTTCTTTTACCTGGAGTGTTTTATTAATTTCTTATATTACTATGCTCAGCATACATGATGTAACCTGTTTTGTGTATTATGCTGGATGTACTGTATTTGTATAACTTGATGCGAGAGCTTTTCTCCCCAGGCCTCCACTGAAAATGGACTTGGTCCAGTCGGTATTTCCCAGTTAACAAATGTAAAATAAAATAAATAAATGTGTGTGACCTGACAAGGTTCTTGTATATAGATCCAGTTGTGTATGTGTCTTATTTAATTGTGAAGGCCATCTAAGTCCAGATAGCAGAATTATGCTTATAGACATATAGTAGACAGTATACCCTCAGTCATATATCTGAAAACACAGTAAGGGTATATTTTCTTTCATACATGTAATTCATACCAGCTTCTCATTTTAAAGTGTTATAAGTAAAAGTGAATATAATAGGAAATCAAGCAACAGTAAAAATGTCTGGAATGTCCTGTATTAGAACCCAGGACCATATGTATGACAGTCCTACACTTACACCTGTTGTTACAAGAATGTTGAAATAATACTTGTCTATTTTACAGTTCATTGCTATAAACTGTACTGTAACAACAGTAAAATAGGTTGCACATGCTGTACTATAACCAGGTCAATCTGCACTCCAGCCTTGCACTTATACCTGCTGCCACAGGACTAGTGACATGACATTTCCATAAATTCCTTTTCATTCTTAAGTGTTCTATGTTAACCATAATGCAACACTGCTTAGCATGTTTGTGCAGTGCCCAACAGAATTAATTGAATGCATCCATTTTCAATTATTGGTTATCTGCGTCCTGTCTGCTGGTGTTTGATGACTGTAACTGTTGAGGAGCCTTGCTAACCACTGCATAACACTGAAAGCAAACATTGCAACAATGTAGTCTTTTTGACCTTTGCACTTTTACAAATGCCCTGTTTGCAGGTGTTCTGCAGGTGTTTTATTTGCTTCCTGTGTGGGCCACTAGTCCAGGTTTGCACACTGCTACGCATCACGCAAACAACATAAGTACAACCAAACCTGACATTCATTTTCTCCATTTCCCTTGTTTGCGCTAAGCTTCATACCACACAAATACTGGCCCAAATAAATAATAAAAGGGAAAAGTACTTGAAATTAAGAAAAGCAATCTATGATATAAACACTACAAAATGTTTGTTAGTACACATGAAATATTTCTACATAGGTCTGGATTTGAACTCTCACTTCAATGAACCTTCAAAAAAGTAGTAAGGGTGCCTTATCCCACTTTGCCACACAAACAGTTTTGCAGCAGGGAACTGACATCATTCTGCATACAACCAACTGCAATATCATCCATAGTACTAAGAAGCCAAATAACAGTTATTTGTATATGTATAAGTTTTGGATATAGTGCACTGAGTGATCACACAACTATTTATGACTATTGCTTGCAAAAATGCAGCTCTGTCTTACCTCTCAGTGTTTGTTGATCATTCTTGCCTTATCTGGCCAGTGATCTGAGACATGCAGCCTATAAGGAAATCTACATACTTGTCCTTAAAATGTAAGAGGCTATTAAATGGCAATAATATACAGTTGTCAATAAATGAAGGGAGGGTTGGATGTTAATGAACAGAACCTGTGAACTGTGTGCTGCTTGCTTACATTTCCAACCTTTACAAAATTACTTCTATATACTTTGTAAGTCTAACCCGACATACCTACTGGAGGTAGGGCAGTCTACATTTCTGTTTTGTTTTCCTTCTCCCTACCAGTAATCATTCACAGTTGCAATCCATTAGGCTGTGGAGTGGTGATTCATCACTGGGACAAAGCAGCATTTCCCTAAGACTCCAAGAGCAGAATAAGTTATTTCTTACATTTATTTCATTGAATTGCACTTCTTAATTCTTATAAGTATGCTATACAGCTAATCTACTACATTTTGCACTGTCATACAGCTTCTTTACTGTTTCACTGCATTTGTGTACTGTTTTATACTGTTTTCACTGTATTTTTTTCATTGCTAGATAGAGTTTCATTACTGTAATTGCATTTTTACTGAATTACTTAACTGTAAACTGCTTTTTCATACTGTGAGTTGTATTTTCTGCTTGTGAGTGCTCTGTCTGTGCTTTTCTGTACATTTTTGTGAGGTTTCAGTGTTCTAGTCAGGTAAGATAGTCTGGATAGAGGCCTGCTGTTATCCAGGCCTGGTTGTTTGTTTGTTGAGTTTCCTGTGTTTCTGGCAGCCATCTTCTGCTGATAGAGAACACAGAGTTAATCGGAGGAGAGGCACTGACCACAACTCTGATCTGTGATATATAACAATGTATCCTGTGGGGGTTGCTTATTTTTACTAGTTGTTGCTTATTCTAGATATTTGTAGTACCTTTTAATGTCTGCTGCATACTTTTTACTGTATTTTATTGCTAAAAACTCATCTTCACGGCTGTTCTAAAATTGTCTGCATTACAGGGCCTGATAAATAAGGTTTTTACTGTCACATTGTTTGTAAATCTTTTCTAGCTAGTTTCACTGTGTGTAAGGTATTAACTGGAAATTTTCTCCATTTCTTAAACATCCATTTGTTTGTTCTATTTTCTACCAAGGAGTGTATCATATAACTGATTTGTTTGCAGTTAAAAGCATTCTCTAGAGTCTCCTTGCTCCTTTATCTGTTTAAAACTTTCATTTAGTGGCTCACTGCTGTTTTTCTACTGTGATAAACATTTCTGTAGTGTTTTCTGCCTAAAATAGTGTAGCTAGTAGCTGTAATAGTTTCCCACCCTCACTCCCTATTGATGTCTTGTTCTTATACTTGGTGGCTTTGCAGTTGCCTGCACCTACTGTAAATTTAATCTGGGACACTCCTCCCAGTCTACTGTCATTAGCTCATTCTAACTAATACAGAGAAAACATTTTAAAAGGCCAACCAACTTAGGTTCTTAACCGTGAACTATCTTCTGTTCCTCCTTTTTCCCTTCCCACTTTACTAGAAAAAAAACTTTGCTAGAATCTTCTTGTGTTCTGACTAAGCGTGCTTCTCAGCTGATAAGTATATTTTTTGGCACCTTTTAACTGTTCAGAGTTGAATAAAACCATAACTGAATCCAGTTCAGAATACAATTTGAATAAATTGCATTATTTAAACTGTATTTGCTTTAATAGTGCTATTTTAGCTACTTTTCTGTAAAAAAATAATTCTAAACTTGTTTCTGCCTTTTCTGTAACTAGCCTAGTCCAGATACAGATTTGCTGCATCCAAGGTTGTAAGTTTCTGAGCCCCCAAGCCTTTCTGTGTTGGAGGGAAGCCTACTAGCTTATCAGTGGGAATGGTAAGCACTCAGTAGCCTATCTACCACAAGAGCAGTGGTTTCTGACCTGGAAATTGTAGTTTACTGGACGTTTGGCAGTTTTCCCATCTCTTTCAACTTTCTCGTTTAAAAGCCCACATTTGCACTTGTTTCCTGCCTTTCCTATAACTATTCTATTCCAGATACAGATTTGTTGTATCCAGGACTGTTTGTAAGCTTCTGAGCCCCCCAAGCCTTTCTATGTTGGAGGGACACCTTCTAGCTTATCAGTGGGAGTGGTAAGCACTAGGTAGCCTATCTACCACAAGAGGAGTGGTTTCTGGCCTGGAAATTGTAGTTTATTGGCCATTTGGGCAGTTTTTTCCATCTCTTTCAACTTTCTGGTTTAAAAGCCCACATTTGCACTTGTTTCCTGCCTTTCCTGTAACTAGTCCTGTCCAGATACAGAATTGCTGTATCCAGAACTGTTTGTAAGCTTCTGAACCCCCAAGCCTTTCTGTGTTGGAGGCAAGCCTTCTAGCTTGTCAGTGGGAGTGGTAAGCACTAGGTAGTCTATCTACCACAAGATAAGTGGTTTCTGGCCCAGAAATTGTAGTTTATTGGCTGTTTGGGCAGTTTTTCCATCTCTTTCAACTTTCTGGTCTAAAAGCCTGCATTTGCACTTGATTCCCACCTTTCCTGTAACTAGTCAAGTCCAGATACAGATTTGCTGTATCCAGGACTGTTTGTAAGCTTCTGAGTGGTGCCAAAGTCTGCTCTTCAAATTTTCCCTTAGATCTCCTAGTTCTCTCCTCTACTGGACTTTTACTTAGCACTTTACCAGACTTCTTGTAGCAATTATTGTAGCACACAAAAGTGCTACCAGCACTAAACCTTCTACAAGGAACCAGCTCCAGTACTTATTATTAATGCCTACCCCTCCAGGCATGTCTAAAGGTCAGTTTCCTGTGCTTTCTACTATGAACCTAGTGAATTTGGGCATCCTGAGACAATGTAGCAACTGCCTCATGTACACTGACAACCCTCTCATCTTACCTCCCAACACTCAGACTTGTGAGAGATGCACTTGTATATCCAAATTGGAAGCCACACACTCTCCAGCCAAGACTGGAATAACTAGTGAAGGGGAGAAGGTCAACACTTGCACCACACCACATGGAACACATAGCCCTCCAAAACACACACCAGCACTGTTTTCACATAAAAACCCAAACGACACACCCACCTTCATGGAGGCTCTCAACAAAATCTACCCAAAGAACAGAGACCTCCAAGGCAGAAACACACTCGACCACCACAACACAACACTAATCACAAGACACATAAATCTCCTAAACAGTATGCCACTCAACCAAATCCCCTAAGGCAAAACAGCATGCCCAACACACTAGTCATAGGTGACTCGATAGTGAGGCACACTGATATCTCAACTCACTAGGTTGAATAAGGAGAAAGTAACAGTTAGCTGCCTATCAGTTACCAGAATCCACCAAATAACACACACATTCAGGTCCCTCAACAACAGGTACAAATATGACTCTGTCATTGTACATGGGGGTGTGAATAACCTGAGACACACCTTCCTGGACTACATGAAAAGAGACATGGAGGAGCTCTCGGATTATGTAGTCCATATGACTCTAGCCCTGAGTAGCATCCTACCATCACCCAGAATGATACCACAGTATGAGCAGAAAATGATTGATTTCAACAACTGGCTAAGTTTCTGGTGTCATTCTAAGGGGATCCAGTATCTGTCTGTCTGGGATGACATGATTGACAGACCTCAAAGCTTTGCCAGAGATGGTCTGCATCTGTCACCCCTGGGTTTCCGGATACTGGCCAAGGCTCTTGCCACTCCTATAGTGCCTGTTTTGGGTGGTGTTCCAAAGACCAAATTACCATCATAAGAGCTACAAACAAATGCAATCTGAAGGTCATGCTGCTCAATGCTAGAAGTCTAAATCTCAAAATGCACTCACTCAAAGCACTCCTTAAAATGGAGAACATCGACATTTTCTGCTGTAACAGAGACCTGGTTCAAGGCAGCAGAAAGCACCCCTGCACTACCAGGCTATAACTCATTCCACACCTTTCAGCTCCAGAACTTGGACCGAAAATCCAAAGGCAGTGGTGTTTGCATATTCATAAAGGATGAGCACACCTCCAGACTGGTAGCCCAACATAATGCATCAGAGATACTTCAGGTGCAGCTAACATTGGGTAAGACAGCGATTCAGGTCGTAGCCTGCTATAGGTCCCTAACCATGTCCTAAGACTCATACTCCATGTTCCTAAGCACCCTGGAGAATATTAGAGTCCAACCTAACACTCTTATACTGGGTGACTTCAACTTCCCCTCCATTAACTGGGAAAGCTAATGATGTACCAGTGCACTTGCCCAACATTTCCTGGAATTCATTAATTCCAATGTCCTGGACCAGCTTATTCTTACCCCCACTAGAGGTAGCAACATCCATAACTTGGTCATTATTGCAGCAGATAGTAAAGACAACTACAAGGCCTTTTATAGTTATGTAAAGAATCTCCACGACAATACCCAGGTTTGCTACTGCACAATGGTACCTCCTATACTGAGCCAACAGATATTGCCAATATACAGACCAACAGATTCAGTGCCAACTTTACCCCTCTCCCCCCCACAAAGGACCAATCACAATACCAGTAGATTGCCAGGCACCCAGTATTACTGCTGTACAGGTTAAAACAGCACTGTCCATGGCCAAGAATACAGCTTCTATGGGAACTGACAATATTCCTAGCCGTGTTCCCCATGAACTACAGAGTGAACTGGCACCTCACTTGTGTGCCCTGTTCAATAACAGCCTTGCCTCAGGTTTTGTCCCTACCAAATGGCGCACTGCTACAGTCATCCCTCTCCACAAAGGAGAAGCGACTACAGACCCTGGAAACTATCGCCCCATTAGCCTGACAAGTTTGATATGCAAAGCTATGGAATGCATCATCATGGACCTAATGAACAAGGATTTAGGGAATCTTCAAACTCTGGATCCCATGCAGTTTGGTTTTGTGAAGGGTAGATCATGCCTGCTCAACCTGGTTGACTTCTCTGAGTCAGTCACCAGAGCTATGGATAAAGGCAAGGTGGTTTTATACAGCCTACCTTGATCTGGCCAAGGCCTTTGATACCATTCCCCACTCAGCAATCATAGAAAAACTCACTAAGCTAGGCATCAACCCCTATATCACTAGGTGGGTTGCAAACTGGCTCACATATAGAACCCACAGTGTGAAAGTAGCTGACTCCAAATCAAACTGCTGACCAGTCATGAGTGGAGTCCCACAGTGTTCAGTCCTGGGTCCTCTCCTGTTTGGTATCTACTTCTCTGAAGTCCAGGACAACATGAAGGGATTCTGGCTGACAAAGTTCACACATGATTGCAAGTTGGAAGCTATTATTAACTCCCCAAGTGATATTGACATCCTACAAAAAGGCCTCATTGAGACCAACGACTGGTGCCAGAACCATGGCCTTAAGCTCAGTGCCAAAAAATGTGTTGTCATCCCCTTTGGGAAAAACCCACTTCCCATGAATTACCACATCAATGGTAGTCCACTGAACACAGAAGGCATTATAAGAGATCTGGGAACACAGGTTGACAGCAACCTCTCTTTTGACCACCACATTGCCACTGTGGTCAGAAAGTCCTCCTGTGTGACACTTCTCATTACTAAGGATTTTGCATCCAGGAAGAAACAGATCATTGTCTCCCTCTACTCTTCCCTCATTAGGCCAATCATCGAGTACAATGCCCCATTTGGAATGTACCTCACTAGGCACCTGCAACAACTGGAGAGGCCACAAAAGTACCTCACAAGGAGGATCCTAGGCCTTAAACACTTGTCCTATATAGACAGACTATTCTCTGTCTCATATCACCTACTTAGAGGTAATCTCTGCTTCACTTACAAAGCCATGTCTGACCCAGCTCTGTTAGAAATGCTACATCTAAAGAAATTCCAATCCCTCTACATCACACACTCCAGAGACCTCAACCTCATTACTACAATCAACAGAACATGCTGGAGGGACAGGTTCATAACCCAAAGACTGCCCATGCTATTGAATAGACTTCCCATACATGTCAAACAGTGCACCTCACTGGCCCTCTTCAAGAGAAATATTGATGAGTGGATGGGAAATAGAAAATTCACCCCGGGAATCACTGCAGTGGCTTTACTCGACAGAGGCACTGGGAACTAAGGTCAGGTGGCACGATGCCAGGGTAATCCTATGGGCTAGGCTTGTAAAGGCTCCAGGGCCATTAGCCTAGTACACACCTATGAACCTATTAAAAAACACTGAGGGAGTGCCTGCACTATGTTTACATGTGCTACACAGAGCCACTGAGGGAGTGCCTGCACTATGTTTACATGTGCTACACAGAGCCAATTTGGGATTCAGCAATTCAGATGAGTTCACACCTCATTTGCATCTTCACTGTGCTAACAGCCCTGAATCTACACCATAAAAAGACAACTGTGCAGCTAGGGAACCAGAAGATGAGGAGACCTGTTTATGTGGAGGACACATAAGATGCTATTACTTTGGGATATAACTGCACAGAAGACTACTGAACTTGAGAAGGCATGCTTGCATTTTTTAGCTATACACTGCAAATTCTGAAATGTCATTTAAGTAAAATCTGTTTTTATATATATATATTAATTAGCAAATGCTACTGTTATCTGTATGCATTACTTAGAAGTGCACTGATGGCATAGGCGTGTTTTTCAGGGCATTTCACAGATATACATGCTTGGCAATAGCTTAAAATGGAATATTCTGTATTAAATCTGTACACATGTTTCAGGGACAGCTCCTTTGATAGCACTTTTAGCATTTCACTAATGGTTTGTTAGCAAAATGCGTAATTTGGCTGTTCTTTTGGGGGTGGGAGAGCAACGATGAATTTCTGTTTTGGCACAAACAATGATATGTTGCTGTTGTTACTCTCCTTTGTTTTGTATCCAGCCTTGCCTTGTGTGTTAATGTAATATGTTGCAACCACACAATTCCTGTTGTTCATATTTCAAATATCTAGACTGTTTTATGTTTTTTAGTGGGTAATACTGAAATGCTACCTTTTGTTTTTTTATCTGGGAACAGGTATTTTTTTAGTTACATGATACTTATGTGTATTATCCTTCTGTTGTGTTTTAGGACACAAAGGACTATTGCACCCAGGAGTCTCAGTCCCTGGAAACCACCATTCAATGACCCTGAGAATGAGGTCATTGTGGAAGCTTTTAGGCAATGTGGTGCCTTTCTGCTTGAGAGGGGATGTGGAGATATGTCAGGCAGCATGCAAATTTGGCAGCAGATAATTGCAGATGTAAATGCAGTAGGCTGCCACAACAGGACATATGATCAGGTGCACCATAGGCCACTGGCATGATTTCATCTAATCTGAGGACAGCAGCTGCACTGGCCAGTGATTGTATGGGGACCGGGGGTGGGGCCTGCTGCAGAGCCACCACTAACAGCAAAAGAAGAGTTTCTGTCCACTGTCAGGGATCCAGACAGCTCCCAGAAAAGTGCAGAACAGCATATCCTTGACATAGGATAGGTGCTACTGTTTCAGGGACAGCAAGTATGTCCCAGAAGGAGCTTCCAGATAGGCTTTTGTATCTCAATTGTTAAATACTCTTGTATAGTAAAATATTTACATCAATACATTAGTTCTGTTTAACAAGAAATTTTTAGGAGAGATTGTACATTGCTACAGTTAGCAACACATTCTGATTGATTACACATGGGGCTTAGGTTGGAGTTGTCATCCCAGCTCTTGTTGAAAGTATAGTTAATGGACATATAAAGGGCAAAAAGTTTTACCCCCTGTGTTGTTGTGCTTAGCTTTTGCTTAACGTCTTCCAGGACCATCCAGCATAGGCATACTATCACCTGCACATGGTAAGCCAAACATTTTTATCAGTACTGATGAGCAGTTCAAAGAAACATTTAGTTGGTGATGTTGGTGTCAGGACTGTTGTATGTACTGCTGTACTGCCTGTAATAGTGGCACCACTGTTAGTCTGTTAGTATATACTTGACCATAGTAGTGTAGGTATTAATTTTTTCCTGTGTTTGTTGCTTGTTATCAACAGGTGATCCTGAGAGTGGAAGTGTGGGACTTCTACCATCTGATGTCAGAGTATCAGCAGACGCTGATGATGATGATGATGATGATGATGATGATGGAGGCCAAACAGAGGCAAAGTTGGGGGGTACAGAAGTTGAATCTGACATTGAGTTTGACATACAGCCATCTCCTGTAATTCTATTGGACACAGTCAGTAAGCATACACCTGCTCATTCCAGTGAACCCTCAGATATTGGACAGGTGGAAGGTGAGACAACCAATCAGGGAAGTGTGATTACTGTGGCTTTAGTGCCTGTTGGCTCTGGCTATAGCCAAAGTGTGGGCAAGGCGCCACACAGGAGTGTTGTTAAGGATGTTCAGAGGAGTCCTGTTGTCCATCCTCCACCTAATCCATGTGTCTCTTCCTGTGCCACTCAACTTATGTTTAGGGCCATCATGGAGGCACTGGCATGTCCCCATAGGTCCTCCAGAGAAATGCTTAGGGTTGTAGATGTGGCACATGCTGACATGTGTGACTGCCTCCAACGTGTTGCCAATTCAGTGGATCGGATGAATGGCACATTGGAATGGGCATTGTCTGTGATAGAATGTCTGATTGGGATGGGGATGGCATCTTCATGGGCGTAGATCAGCCACATCATGTGCTGTTAGCCAATATGGCTGCGCCCAATCATGCTCCCGTAGTGGCAGTACTTCCACTGCTCCATCAGTGGTTGAGTTATTCACCCCCACACATGGTAAGCCATGGAGTCGTGGTCCTGGGCATCCTCAGGAGGGGAGCTCATCCAGCAGACATCAGTCATGTTCAGGTAGCAGCAGTGCATCTGACCATGTGCATGGATGTGCCAGTGCAGCTTTTGGCAGAGCCAGTTCTCGTGGTCGGGTATGACAACAATGAACTGCCACCTCTACCATGCACAGCTCACACCTGTTCAACATACCAAGATGTAGAGCTAGCACAGAGTTTGGCTATGTTCATGCAGACACTCACACACTAATTTCACCTGGAGGACCCATACAGACACACATACAACAATAAAATAGTTCAGCTGTGAAGCCTAAAACTCATTTTATCTGACTGGCCATTTGTTACTTTATGCAAATGTTTGCCTGTTTCTCTTTTTTACTCACACATACTCACTGACCTTTTGTGTCAGTCTAGGCTTCCTGCCCCCCACCACCACCACCACACACACACACACACACACACACACACACACACACACACACACACACACACACACAAACACACAAACACACACACACACAGCACCCTGTGCAAGTGATGATAACTGTGCCATATCCCTGTTTCCTATATTTTGGATTCAGGAATACATAAGCTTTGTATCTGATGCACAGAGTGTATAGCTGACTTAGTGCTTAATATATCTGCATTTGTGATGTTGAACTGGTAATTGTACCTTTAACCTATATTGATCTTAGAAGGTTAGACAGTTGATAGCATCAAACTTTTTTTGCATCAGTATTGTTAATGATCTTGTGAGGGTTGTGAAATCTGAAACTGCAATGTGTATCATTACTTTCTAACTTCCCTGTTTAGTGATTTTCCAGTATAAATGTGTGGTGATAAACTGAGGGCATTTGGTGACCATCATTACTTTTGAGAGGTATGACTGGGTGAATCTTTGATGCCTGAGGCCTACTACCTAATAATGGTCACATATATAATGGTCACATGTCAAGGTTATTTCTGAACAAATCTCCCACCTTTTACTTGCTTACACTACCAAGTAACAGCATGCAAGGATATGCCAGTCATTCATATTATTACACAATATCACAATATACTCTAGGTTCAACACTTACCTTGTAAATCCAGCTGTTGCAATAGTTTTAGTTCAGGACTGACTCTGTCTGATGCTAGCAGTACACAGCCATTACATGAGTAGGTAAAGGTTGTGAGTGTTGCCTGCATCAATGTTACTATATGTATGTGAATAGAAGGAAGATTTTAGCCCCTGAGGGGGTGAGTGAGTGTGCTATGAGTTGTTTCTTAGCCAATGCGAGGGCATATTGAGCACACCTACATCTGCCTACACCCACAGCAGCTGCTGGCTCCCCCTCTGACTCCTCACCTGCATGTGGCTGTGGTGACCTTGCCATTGGTTGTGGGATGTGTGCCCCTTCCCCCTGTTGATCCTGCTGAAGCTGTTTTCTCAGGATGATACATAGCATGGCACACATAGTGAATATTTCAGTACATGTACATGGATTGTACTGCAGGGCTCCCACAGTTGTACATAGACACTGGAACTGAAACTTCAGCAGCCCAGACATACACTCTATGATATTTCTGGTCTAAGTGTGTGCATTATTATGGCATTCTTCAGCAGTTGTTTGTACATTTCTGATGGGCATCACCAACCACGGTTTCAGTTCACAACCTACATCCCCCAGTAGATGACGCTGTGAAATATTCCCCCAGTGAACACCTGATACAGTTGGGAGGTGTGTGAGATGTGTGAGCCATTGTAACTGCCTGGGTTGCCAGCACACATGTTCAAGATGATTCTCTTGGTATTATGCACAACTTGGCAGTTAATAGAGTGGAAGCCCTTTCTATTTATGTAGAGCCTTCCCTGTTCCCCAGGTAGTACCTTCATTTCTACAAGTGTACAGTCTATGGCACCCGGTATTTCAGGGTAATGTGCTACAGGGTAGAACTCCTGCATATTTCTGGCCCTGTCCTCAGGAGTATGGGGAAAATATATGTGGTCACTGGCATGTTGGAGCATAGCATTCATGAACTGATGGAGGATCCTGGATGCTGATGTCTGTGACACCCCCAACATGTCCCCTGTTGGTCTCTGAAAGGTACCTGTAGCTAAAATTCTAGGTGTGCACATACCTTTGTCTTCACTGTGATGGGTCCCCCTTGGTTTGCCCTGGATCTGAGTTGAGGATGACAGAGATTGCAGAGTTTCTGTAGTGTGTCTCTATCCACCCTGTAGCACTCTACAATTTCCACATTATGTAGAGTGTGAGAAGTTAAATGGGGTCTGAAAACTCTTCTCCTTCTTGGCATTGGTCTATTAGCAGCAGCAGCAGCATTGACTTCAGCCTGTTGCACATACTCATGAATAAAAGCAACAGCAGCCCCTAACATTGTTACTGTGTAGACTCCTTTCTGTGGCTGTATTCCAACAGGTTTTGGAATTCACAGGGAAAACCTACACTCAGTCTACATAGCCGATTTATAGCTTGTTGAATAGCTCCTCCATCTTGGATTGGTTGATTAGAATATGATAGCTGCTTATGCTGTAATTAGCATGCCACAATGTTTACCTTGTTTGTGTGGCTCTACACACCATGTAGAGCCACTTACTGAATCCAAAACAGTCTGCTACTGTGAGCGCACATCAGCTGTAAATGGACCGTGTAGGCTTTATTGAATCTGGATGATAGTCTAAAATGTCAGATTCTTTTAGAATTTTACAGAATTTTGGTAGAAATTGAAAAAACAGTGTCTGTGAGTACAAATTCACAAAAATAAGGCATTGTCTGACTCAGCAGCCAATATTTTGTAAAAAGGTTGCCTGCTAGACAAGGTAAGATTATGTTAGTCTTAATATCTAGGGCAAATCAGCATTTTATTTTTTATTTATTTATTTATTTAACATTTGTTGACC